>NC_084618.1:27272568-27562568 GCF_033978795.1 Nerophis ophidion | reverse complement strand
GGAGGTTTTGGCTCAAAATCTCACGATACATGGCCCCATCCATTCTTTCCTTAACACGGATCAATCGTCCTGTCCCCTCAGCAGAAAAACAGCCCCAAAGCATGATGTTTCCACCCCCATGCTTCACAGTAGGTATGGTGTTCTTGGGATGCAACTCAGTATTCTTCTTCTTCCAAACACGACGAGTTGAGTTTATACCAAAATGGATACATGGATGATACAGCAGAGGATTGGGAGAATGTCATGTGGTCAGAAGAAACCAAAATATAACTTTTTGGTATAAACTCAACTCGTCGTGTTTTGAGGAAGAAGAATACTGAGTTGCATCCCAAGAACACCATTACTACTGTACTGTGAAGCATGGGGGTGGAAACATCATGCTTTGGGGCTGTTTTTCTGCAAAGGGGACAGGACAACTATGTACTTGAAAGGTGAAATGACTGAAAGCATGTTTTATATTCTAGTTTCTTCAAAATAGCTACCCTTTGCTCTGATTACTGCTTTACACACTCTTGGCATTCTCTCGATGAGCTTCAAGCACACCTGTGAAGTGAAAACCATTTCAGGTGACTCCCCCTTGAAGCTCATCGGAAGAATGCCAAGCGTGTGCAAAAAGTAATCAGAGCAAAGGGTTAAATACATAACTCCATGTGTTCATTCATAGTTTTGATGCCCCTCTCTCTCTCTCTCTCTCTCTATATATATATATATATATATATATATATATATATATATATATATATATATATATATATATATATATATACTGTATATATTGTTTTATTTATTTTTTACTGATTTAAAAAAATGTTGGAATCAAATAAGAATTGTTACAAATAACGATCACGATTCATTCAAAAATCTTTTTTTTTTTTTTTTGACACCCTTGACAGTTATCACTTTTGAGATTTTAGTATTAAACATTCAAAATTAATGACACATAACGAAAATTGGTACCAGTATTGATCCCCGGGTACCTATGTTATCAAAAGTTAAGCTAACGGTATAGCTCAGTTGGTAGAGTGGCCGTGCCAGCAACTTGAGGGTTCCAGGTTCGATCCACACTTCCGCCATCCTCGTCGCTGCCATTGTGGCCTTGGGCAAGACACTTTACCCACTTGCTCCCAGTGCCACCCACACTGGTTTAAATGTAACTTAGATATTGGGTTTCACTATGTAAAGCGCTTTGAGTCACTAGAGAAAAGCGCTATATAAAAATAATTCACTTCACTTCACTAACCCCCGATGCTCGTGAGCCAGTGGTTCTCAAACTTTTTTGTTGACCAAGTCCCATTTCAGAAAACACGTGGCTCTCCCAAGCATCACCATTATGACCAACATTAAAACACAGTAGCGTAGTAGGCCTAAGTATTCAGTAAAAACAAGGCGGAGGTTGAATATAATAAGCATATTTAATATTTTTGGCCACTGTAACATTACGCACATGTGGAGAGGCGGAGCCGACGGTCCGACGGTGGGACAAGCTTTATTTGAAAAAATAAAAGAGTCAAACCTGCTTGATCATGTCCTTTCTGAGTGGTCCATGGAACCCGAGCGACGACAGCAAGGAACTCTCACATTTGGCCCCACGTTGGGCGCCAAATGTTGACAACTTTCCCTGTCGCCGCTCGGGTTCCATGGACCACTCAGGAAAGACATGATCGAGCAGGTTTAACTCTTTTATATTTTCAAATAAAGCTTGTTTTTCGGTCTGGTCGTTTTTCATCTCCTTCTCCACTGCTCGTTACTCGGTCGCTTTTCAGCCGGCCGCGTCTCTGTCTCTCGAGTGCTCTTTGGCGCTCTTGCTCTTCTCTTTGCTTCTGCTCCTTGGTCACTGCTGCGGACTCTCCAACTCCTCCTGACTCTCCTCCAGCGTGTCCGGCCCCGCCTTAGGACCGTCTGCTCCGCCTCTCCACAGCACAGTTTGAATATTGCCACTTTGTTTGAATATAGAAAACTAAAACACTGTACTTTTAACCAACGTACCACAGTTTGAGAATCACCGAGTTAGCATAGCCAAACAAACGGTTTCATGAAAGTTTTTGTCATTTGTGTAGAAGAGTTTCTATGAATCGTTCATGTAAATGCTGGATTTGTGTGTTTAGGATGAGAGCTCGCCCACACCGGAGGAGTGCCAGAACAGCCGGAACGCCGGCCTGGAGGGAGAGGAGTCCAGGCCGGAGTCGCGACCTCTGCTGCAGGAGACGCAGCCCGGGATGACCAAGGCCTCGCCCCCCCTGGAGGACGAGGACCGCGGGCTGGGGGACAGCCTACCCAACACCACCAGCTCATCCCAGACCAGCCTGTCCGCCCTCCCCACCGCCGCCTCGTCCGGGAACAGTCCTCAGCAGAGCCCGGTGTCCTGCAGGATCTCGCCTGCCGCCATGGTGAGCATCGGGAGAAAGACATCCCTCTCTATTGTCCACCCGTCCTCACCGTCTCCTCGCTGTCTTTCAGGAGGATCCTCTGCAGCGTCCCTTGGTCCCGCTGCAAGGTAAGATGGCCGCCCAGGCCACGCCTACCTTTTCTCCTCCTTCCCCCCAGACATCTCTACAGCTGGGAGTCAGGCGGCGTGAGATTTGGTCTCGCTCTGTGAAGGAGTAATGCTGGAACATTGTGAGCCCTCGGGCTAACTTAAGACTGCAGCTTTCATCTTTGGACTGAGACACATCCGTGACGCTCTCCGCTGACCCCCCCCCCCCCCCCCAATATCTTCTCTAGATTATATCATTATATAACAACTAGTTGAGACTCAATCAAACTGTGCCAAGTAGCGCACTCCATTCTACCCTCCATGCCGAGGAATCCCTTTTCCTTCCTGTCCAAAAACCGGTGCCCTTGCGTACTTGTTCGACGTGTCCCGACATCGGTCCGATACCAGCAAAATAGTATGGGCTTGCGTCCAAAAAGCTCCGGTTGACATCTAAAAGTCCTCCAATACGCACACAATGTTGGTATTTTCTTGTATTTTAGTCAAATCACTTGCAAAGGGTAAAACATGCGACAGGCTACTAAGTGCTGGCAGCTACACAACAGCTAAGCACACAATAGACTTCGACTTACTTTTCATTGTCATTCAAATTTGAACTTTACAGTACAGATAACAACAAATTTCCGTTGCATTAGCTCATGGTAGTGCAGGATAAAAAAGCAATAAGGTGCAGATATAAATAAATAGATTACTCTACAGATAAATATATTGCACTTTTGCATATGCATGGATGTATGTTATATGGTCTTTATATTCCAGCGAGTTAATCCATTTTTGGGGTGGAAGTGTTGAAGTTGTTTATACGGCCCCCCTCAGTGTGACCTGTATGGCTGTTGACCAAGTATGCTTTGCATTCACTTGTGTGTGTGTGTGAAAAGCCGTAGATAAATAAATAATAATAAATGGGTTGTACTTGTATAGCGCTTTTCTACCTTCAAGGTACTCAAAAGGCTTTGACACTACTTCCACATTTACCCATTCACACACTGATGGAGGGAGCTGCCATGCAAGGCGCTAACCAGCACCCATCAGGAGCAAGGGTGAAGTGTCTTGCTCAGTACACAACGGACGTGTAGAGGTTGGTACTAGGTGGGGATTGAACCAGGGACCCTCGGGTTGCGCACGGCCACTGCGCCACGCCGTCCCAAAAACTATTTGGGAATAGATATATTATGTGATTGGACCGGCACGCAAAGGCAGTCCTGGGCCACATGCGGCCCGTTGAGCTTTTCAATCTGGCCCGCCGGACATTCCCGAATCATTTTTTTAGATCTTTTTAAGAAGGAAAGTGTAGCTGCCATTGTGATGTGATGTTTTCTAACGACCATAAATCTTCAACTATACAAAGTATTTCAATGGTTGGAATCTGCACTTATGAATGATATACCAGTTACTATGGTCATTTAATTAGTTATTATTGTAATGTGTGTCATAGTAGCTCAGACGAGGCACCAAACAGTGTGGTTGGGAGGCGTTTCCACAGATGCGGAATCAGATTTTCACAACAAAGCTGTAAAGCTTAGTGATATATCATACATATCAGATTGTAGGTGGGTTTATTTTGTACCCTTCGCCTTCATATTTCGCTATTTGTTGCATTTCACTTGATTGTAAAATGTGTCGATGGAAAGGGGGTGTGACATTCATATTTTGTCAATATTATGTGTTTTATCCTTCATAGAAAATGTTTAAATTCCAGTAGGTTTTTTAAGGCGGTCTGTAATAACGTTTTCAGCATTCAATCAGACATTATTGTGAGGTTTTGTATTAGTGTTCATGAAAATAGATATACCGGCCCCCAGACACATTTTTTTCTCTAAATGTGACCCCGAGTCAAAAAAATTGCCGAAGGTTTATTTGTGCTGGGCTTCACGGTGTAAGAGGGGTTAGTGCGTCTGCCTCACAATACGAAGGTCCTGAGTAGTCTGGGGTTCAATCCCGGGCTCAGGATCTTTCTGTGTGGAGTTTGCATGTTCTCCCCGTGACTGCGTGGTTTCCCTCCGGGTACTCCGGCTTCCTCCCACTTCCAAAGACATGCACCTGGGGATAGGTTGATTGGCAACACTAAATTGGCCCTAGTGTGTGAATGTGAGTGTGAATGTTGTGTCTATCTGTGTTGGCCCCGCGAAAAGGCTGTGACTTGTCCAGGGTGTACACCGCCTTCCGCCCGATTGTAGCTGAGTCAGGCACCAGCGACCCCAAAGGGAATAAGCGGTAGAAAATGGATGGATGGATGGGTTTAATTTGTGCTATGTACTTCTCCCTATATCCGTGTACCACTTCCGTACAGCGGCGTTTTGAAAAGTCATAAATTTTACTTTTTGAAAACGATAATTTCCGATATTACATTTTAAAGGGGAACATTATCACCAGACTATTATAAGCGTCAATATATACCTTGATGTTGCAGAAAAAAGACCATATATTTTTTTAACCGATTTCCGAACTCTAAATTGGTGAATTTTGGCGAATTAAACGCCTTTCTATTATTTGCTCTCGGAGCGATGATGTCAAAACGTGACGTCACCTAGATAGTCAACCGCCATTTTCTCCACCACGTTACACGCAGCAAATCAAATCAGCTCTGTTATTTTACATTTTTTCGACTGTTTTCCGGTACCTTGGAGACATCATGCCTCATCTGTGTGTTGTCGGAGGGTGTAACAACACGATCAGGGACGGATTCAAGTTGATTTACATAGACTGTGCATCGATTAGCACGGCATGCTAATCGATGCTAACATGCTATTTAGGCGAGCTGTATGTACATATTGCATCGTTATGCCTCATTGGTAGCGATATTTGCATCCAGCCTTTCCCTCCACCCACATTTAATGCCAAACAAACACCAATCGACGGATTTAAATTGCTCCAGTGTCACAAGATGCGAAAGTCCCGATCGTTTGGTCTGCACATTTTACTGGCGATGCTACGGCAGACATGCGACAGAGAAATGTGTGGATATACTGCGTCACTCAAAGCAGATGCATTTCCAACAATAAAGTCAAATAAATCGCAAAGGTGAGTTTTGTTGATGTTATTGGCTTATGTGCTAATTAGACATATTTGGTCACGGCATGACTGCCAGCTAATCGATGCTAACATGCTATTTAGGCCAACTGTATGTACATTTGTAGTTGTATTTACATCCAGCGTTTCCCTCCACCCACATTTAATGCCAAACAAACACTTACCAATCGATGGATTTAAGTTGATGCAGTGTCACAAAATGTGAAACTTCCGCTCGTTGGTCTGCACAGTTTACCGGCGATGCTAAGGCAGACATGGCCGAACAGCGTCAATAGCTATTCTCTCAATAGCTTCAGTTTCTTCTTCAATTTCGTTTTCGCTATCTGCCTCCATACTCCAACCATCCATTTCAATACATGCGTAATCTGTTGAATCGCTTAAGCCGCTGAAATCCGAGTCGGAATCCGAGCTAATGTCGCTATATTTTGCTGTGGTATCCGCCATGTTGTTTGTATTGGAATCACTGGACGACGTCACTGGAAAATGGACAGTGGCTTCGCAGATAGCGAAAATCAGGCACTTTAAAGCATTTTTTCAGGATATTCCGGGACGGGGAAAATATAGAAAAAAACTTTGAAAAATAAAATAAGCCACTGGGAACTGATCTTATTGGTTTTAACCCTTC
The DNA here is from genome assembly GCF_033978795.1 of Nerophis ophidion. Taxonomy (NCBI): domain Eukaryota; kingdom Metazoa; phylum Chordata; class Actinopteri; order Syngnathiformes; family Syngnathidae; genus Nerophis; species Nerophis ophidion. The sequence continues at coordinate 27,556,422 of NC_084618.1, read as the reverse complement.
TGAAATTCTGCTAATGTTCCCCTTTTAAATTATTTTCGGACATCTCTAATCGCGATTGTTATTTTGGTCCAGCACAAAGTGTACTTACTGTAGCGCACTGACAGAAGTATTGCGTTTTTGAGACTTCCGGCTTGTTTTTCCCCAGAGTCCGACGTGTCCCTGAGGAAGAGCTTCGACCTGTTCGACAAGTACCTGGAGGTGGGGATCCACAACAAGTTCTTCAGGAACATCGGCGTGAGCGACAACCACATTCGCATGGCGGAGAACGGCGCGCGGGGCGACAAAGTGTACGAGCTCCTGAAGAACTGGATGCAGCGCCAGGGCCTGAAGGCCGACATCAACCAGCTGCTGCGGGCCCTGCTGGACCTGGACCAGCGCAGCTCGGCTGAGAGCATCGCCTCCGAGGCGCTGCGGCGAGGCTTCTACAGGCACGCCGACGCGCCCTGAAGGAGTCCCGGCGAACGCGGCGAACCTCTTTGCGGCTTTGAAGAGCCAGTAGTTTTTTTTTGCTTAAAGGAACAAAAAAGTAAAAAAGGGGGAAGTGGAGCTACTAAACCCGGAAGGAGAAGGCTGAAAGTGAACCTGCACTTACTGAACGCCACCTTGTGGCCAGCACATGATACACTGGTCCGTCACAGTGTTAACACTGTCTCTGCCATGCACTGCCCCCTACTGGCACAACGTAGTCTCACTACCTGTTACACCTCCGCTAACATGAAGTCACCACACCAGTGCACAAGTCCTACCAAACAAAACCACCGCCGATATTTTATTTATTTCTCATATTTATTCTACAGCGCCTTATTTATACCTCTGAAGCAGGACTAGGCCTCTCAAAAGTTACATTTCACCCACAAGTCCGGCTGACCAAATAGTCCAGGTCCTAAAACAAAGTCTTGGACTACAGGTACGCATCCTTTTGTCCCAATTAGTATCAAAAAAAAGTTGCGTGCGTGGTCCAATTAGGAAGATGCGAGCTGACAATGGAGCCCCGCCCCCTCCCTGTAAAGAATGACTACTGTATTGCGATGCTCAGTGCTGGCGCTGCCATCTAGTGGTCGACGGAGACAGTTCACCCTGCATCAATTTCAAAGCCTTTTCACGGTTACCTGTTTTTATTTTAGATGCATTGTGGTGTGATTGCAGCACGGCGACGTAGTCATGTTCCTTCCTTGTTGGGATGGACGAAGTTAAGTGGTTTTTAAAAGCTTGGATTTCATACGTGAATGATGAAATGGAATGTTTTGTACAGAGGATGTCTTTTTATTTGTTCCAAAGAATAAATGTGCCTTTGGACATCATGTCTGTTAATATGTCACGAAGAAGTATTTATGTCCCATCTTAAAAAGCATTTGTATACTCTAGACTTTAAATAGACACCCTCTTTTAGACCAGTTGATCTGCCGGGGGGGGTTTTTCTGCTCCCAGATGAAGCGCTAGCTGTCCAAAGTCCGGACCCAGGGTGGACCAGTCATCTGTGCATCATTTGGGGACGCCTCGGCGCTGGTGACCTGTCTTCGCTCATGATGATCTCCTATCACTATTATGTTAGATCCACTATGGACCGGACTATCACTATTAGATCCACTATGGACCGGACTATCACTATTATGTTAGATTCACTATGGACTGGACTCTTATACTATTATGTTGGATCCACTATGGACTGGACTCTCACACTATTATGTTAGATCCATTATGGACTGGACTGTCACTACTATGTTGGATCCACTATGGACTGGACTATCACTATTGTGTTGGATCCACTATGGACTGGACTATCACTATTATGTTAGATCCACTATGGACTGGACTATCACTATTATGTTAGATCCACTATGGACTGGACTATCACTATTATGTTAGATCCACTATGGACTGGACTATCACTATTATGTTAGATCCACTATGGACTGGACTATCACTATTATGTTAGATCCACTATGGACTGGACTATCACTATTATGTTAGATCCACTATGGACTGGAATATCACTATTATGTTAGATCCACTATGGACTGGACTATCACTATTATGTTAGATCCACTATGGACTGGACTATCACTATTATGTTAGATCCACTATGGACCGGACTATCACTATTATGTTAGATCCAATATGGACTGGACTCTTATAATATTATGTTAGATCCACTATGGACTGGACTATCACTATTATGTTAGATCCACTATGGACTGGACTATCACTATTATGTTAGATCCACTATGGACTGGACTCTTATACTATTATGTTAGATCCACTGTGGACTGGACTATCACTATTATGTTGGCTCCACTATGGACTGGACTCACACTATTATGTTAGATCCACTATGGACTGGACTCTCACACTATTATGTTAGATCCACTATGGACTGGACTCTCACTATTATGTTAGATCCACTATGGACTGGACTCTCACACTATTATGTTAGATCCACTATGGACTGGACTCACACTATTATGTTAGATCCACTATGGACTGGACTCACACTATTATGTTAGATCCACTATGGATTGGACTCTCACACTATTATGTTAGCTCCACTATGAACTGGACTCACACTATTATGTTAGATCCACTATGGACTGGACTATCACTATTATGTTAGATCCACTATGGACTGGACTATCACTATTATGTTAGATCCACTATGGACTGGACTATCACTATTATGTTGGCTCCACTATGGACTGGACTCTCACACTATTATGTTAGATCCACTATGGACTGGACTCTCACACTATTATGTTAGATCCACTATGGACTGGACTGTCACTATTATGTTGGATCCACTATGGACTGGACTATCACTATTATGTTGGATCCACTATGAACTGGACTATCACTATTATGTTGGATCCACTATGGACTGGACTCTTATACTATTATGTTAGATCCACTATGGACTGGACTATAACTATTATGTTGGCTCCACTATGGACTGGACTCTCACACTATTATGTTAGATCCACTATGGACTGGACTCTCACTATTATGTTAGATCCACTATGGACTGGACTCTCACTATTATGTTAGATCCACTATGGACTGGACTCTCACACTATTATGTTAGATCCACTATGGACTGGACTCTCACACTATTATGTTAGATCCACTATGGACTGGACTCACACTATTATGTTAGATCCACTATGGACTGGACTCTTATACTATTATGTTAGATCCACTATGGACTGGACTATCACTATTATGTTAGATCCACTATGAACTGGACTATCACTATTATGTTGGATCCACTATGGACTGGACTCTTATACTATTATGTTAGATCCACTATGGACTGGACTATAACTATTATGTTGGCTCCACTATGGACTGGACTCTCACACTATTATGTTAGATCCACTATGGACTGGACTCTCACTATTATGTTAGATCCACTATGGACTGGACTCTCACTATTATGTTAGATCCACTATGGACTGGACTCTCACACTATTATGTTAGATCCACTATGGACTGGACTCTCACACTATTATGTTAGATCCACTATGAACTGGACTCACATTATTATGTTAGATCCACTATGGACTGGACTATCACTATTATGTTAGATCCACTATAAACTGGACTATCACTATTATGTTAGATCCACTATGGACTGGACTATCACTATTATGTTGGCTCCACTATGGACTGGACTCTCACACTATTATGTTAGATCCACTATGGACTGGACTATCACTATTATGTTAGATCCACTATGGACTGGACTCTTATACTATTATGTTAGATCCACTATGGACTAGACTCTCACACTATTATGTTAGATCCACTATGGACTGGACTGTCACTATTATGTTGGATCCACTATGGACTGGACTATCACTATTATGTTGGATCCACTATGGACTGGACTCTCACAATATTATGTTAGATCCACTATGGACTGGACTATCACTATTATGTTAGATCCACTATGGACTGGACTATCACTATTATGTTAGATCCACTATGGACTGGACTATCACTATTATGTTAGATCCACTATGGACTGGACTATCACTATTATGTTAGTTCCACTATGGACCGGACTATCATTATTATGTTAGATCCAATATGGACTGGACTCTTATACTATTATGTTAGATCCACTATGGACTGAACTCTCACACTATTATGTTAGATCCACTATGGACTGGACTGTCACTATTATGTTGGATCCACTATGGACTGGACTATCACTATTATGTTGGATCCACTATGGACTGGACTATCAAAATATTATGTTAGATCCACTATGGACTGGACTATCACTATTATGTTAGATCCACTATGGACTGGACTATCACTATTATGTTAGATCCACTATGGACTGGACTATCACTATTATGTTAGATCCACTATGGACTGGACTATCACTATTATGTTAGATCCACTATGGACCGGACTATCACTATTATGTTAGATCCACTATGGACTGGACTGTCACTATTATGTTGGATCCACTATGGACTGGACTCTCACAATATTATGTTAGATCCACTATGGACTGGACTATCGCTATTATGTTGGATCCACTATGGACTGGACTCTCACAATATTATGTTAGATCCACTATGGACTGGACTATCACTATTATGTTGGATCCACTGTGGACTGGACTATCACTATTATGTTAGATACACTATGGACTGGACTATCACTATTATGTTAGATACACAATGGACTGGACTATCACTATGTTAGATACACTATGGACCGGACTATCACTATTATGTTAGATCCACTATGGACTGGACTCTTATACTATTATGTTAGATCCACTATGGACTGGACTATCACTATTATGTTAGATCCACTATGGACTGGACTATCACTATTATGTTGGATCCACTATGGACTGGACTCTTATACTATTATGTTAGATCCACTATGGACTGGACTATCACTATTATGTTGGCTCCACTATGGACTGGACTCTCACACTATTATGTTAGATCCACTATGGACTGGACTCTCACACTATTATGTTAGATCCACTATGGACTGGACTCTCACGGACGGCGTGGCGCAGTGGGAGAGTGGCCGTGCGCAACCCGAGGGTCACTGGTTCAAATCCCACCTAGAACCAACCTCGTCACGTCCGTTGTGTCCTGAGCAAGACACTTCACCCTTGCTCCTGATGGGTGCTGGTTGGCGCCTTGCATGACAGCTCCCTCCATCAGTTTGTGAATGTGTGTGTGAATGGGTAAATGTGGAAGTAGTGTCAAAGCGCTTTGAGTACCTTGAAGGTAGAAAAGCGCTATACAAGTACAACCCATTTATCATTTATTTATTATGTTAGATCCACTATGGACTGGACTCTCACACTATTATGTTAGATCCACTATGGACTGGACTCTCACACTATTATGTTAGATCCACTATGGACTGGACTCACACTATTATGTTAGATCCACTATGGATTGGACTCTCACACTATTATGTTAGATCCACTATGAACTGGACTCACACTATTATGTTAGATCCACTATGGACTGGACTATCACTATTATGTTAGATCCACTATGGACTGGACTATCACTATTATGTTAGATCCACTATGGACTGGACTATCACTATTATGTTGGCTCCACTATGGACTGGACTCTCACACTATTATGTTAGATCCACTATGGACTGGACTCTCACACTATTATGTTAGATCCACTATGGACTGGACTCTCACACTATTATGTTAGATCCACTATTGACTGGACTCTCACACTATTATGTCAGATCCACTATGGACTGGACTCTCACAATATTATGTCAGATCTAATATGGACTGGACTCTCACAATATTATGTTAGATCCACTATGGACTGGACTCTCACACTGTTATGTTAGATCCACTATGGATTGCACTCTCACTATTATGTTAGATCCACTATGGACTGGACTCTCACACTATTTAGTTAGATCCACTTTGGACTGAACTATCACTATTATGTTAGATCCACTATGGACTGGACTCTCACTATTATCTCGGATCCACTATGGACTGGACTCTCTCACTATTATGTTAGAGTCACTATGGACTGGACCCTTATACTGTTATGTTAGATCAACTATGGGCTGGACTCTCACACTATTATGTTAGATCCATTATGGACTGGACTATCACTATTATGTTAGATCCACTATGGACTGGATTCTCACTATTATGTTGGATCCACTATGGACTGGACTATCACTAGTATGTTAGATCCATTATGGACTGTATTCTCACTATTATGTTGGATCCACTATGGACTGGACTATCACTATTATGTTAGATCCACTATGGATTGCACTCTCACTATTATGTTAGATCCACTATGGACTGGACTCTCACACTATTTAGTTAGATCCACTTTGGACTGAACTATCACTATTATGTTAGATCCACTATGGACTGGACTCTCACTATTATCTCGGATCCACTATGGACTGGACTCTCTCACTATTATGTTAGAGTCACTATGGACTGGACCCTTATACTGTTATGTTAGATCAACTATGGGCTGGACTCTCACACTATTATGTTAGATCCATTATGGACTGGACTATCACTATTATGTTAGATCCACTATGGACTGGATTCTCACTATTATGTTGGATCCACTATGGACTGGACTCTCACACTATTATGTTAGATCCATTATGGACTGGACTGTCACTATTATGTTGGATCCACTATGGACTGGACTATCACTATTATGTTGGATCCACTATGAACTGGACTATCACTATTATGTTGGATCCACTATGGACTGGACTCTTATACTATTATGTTAGATCCACTATGGACTGGACTATAACTATTATGTTGGCTCCACTATGGACTGGACTCTCACACTATTATGTTAGATCCACTATGGACTGGACTCTCACTATTATGTTAGATCCACTATGGACTGGACTCTCACTATTATGTTAGATCCACTATGGACTGGACTCTCACACTATTATGTTAGATCCACTATGGACTGGACTCTCACACTATTATGTTAGATCCACTATGGACTGGACTCACACTATTATGTTAGATCCACTATGGACTGGACTCTTATACTATTATGTTAGATCCACTATGGACTGGACTATCACTATTATGTTAGATCCACTATGAACTGGACTATCACTATTATGTTGGATCCACTATGGACTGGACTCTTATACTATTATGTTAGATCCACTATGGACTGGACTATAACTATTATGTTGGCTCCACTATGGACTGGACTCTCACACTATTTAGTTAGATCCACTTTGGACTGAACTATCACTATTATGTTAGATCCACTATGGACTGGACTCTCACTATTATCTCGGATCCACTATGGACTGGACTCTCTCACTATTATGTTAGAGTCACTATGGACTGGACCCTTATACTGTTATGTTAGATCAACTATGGGCTGGACTCTCACACTATTATGTTAGATCCATTATGGACTGGACTATCACTATTATGTTAGATCCACTATGGACTGGATTCTCACTATTATGTTGGATCCACTATGGGCTGGACTCTCACACTATTATGTTAGATCCATTATGGACTGGACTATCACTAGTATGTTAGATCCATTATGGACTGGATTCTCACTATTATGTTGGATCCACTATGGACTGGACTATCACTATTATGTTAGATCCACTATGGACTGGACTCTCACTAGTATGTTAGATCCATTATGGACTGGACTCTCACACTATTATGTTAGATCCATTATGGACTGGACTATCACTATTATGTTAGATCCACTATGGACTGGATTCTCACTATTATGTTAGATCCACTATGGACTGGACTCTCACAATATTATGTTAGATCCACTATGGACTGGACTCTCACAATATTATGTTAGATCCACTATGGACTGGACTCTCACAATATTATGTTAGATCCATTATGGACTGGACTCTCACAATATTATGTTAGATCCACTATGGACTGGACCCTTGTGCAGCCCTTTGAGACACTCGTGATTTAGGGCTATATAATTAAACATTGATTGATTGAATTGTTATTATTACCACTTTAATTGAACAAATAGAACCATTGAGTATTCAGTTAAGAAAAAAAAGTTGACTTTGATTGACAGGCCTGAGCTCACTAACATTTCTGGTTGTAACACGAACTCTGGGGCTAAAATGTCGTTTTTTTAACGGTGACCAAGCTGGCTAAGCTTCTTTTTGTCCCAGCAGAGAAGAAGTCAGATGACGGCGATCTCGTGACATTTGACTGATTAGCATGTTAGCTCCAGGAAGTCATGGTTGATTGTTAGCTGATTGATGAGCAAATTACCAACCGGAACGTTCGCTTTAACTCTTTCACGTCCTTCAGTTGACCTGCGATGAGGTGGCGACTTGTCCAGGGTGTACCCCGCCGTCCGCCCGATTGTAGCTGAGATAGGCGCCAGCGCCCCCCGCGACCCCGAAAGGGAATACGCGGTAGAAAATGGATGGATGGATGGATGTCCTTCAGTTGACAACACTGTTTGTTTACTTTTTTCTTTATTCATAGTCTTTTGACAAACATTTTTCATACTCCGTTTCCATATGAGTTGGGAAATTGTGTTGGATGTAAATATAAACGGAATACAATGATTTGCAAATCCTTCTCAACCCATATTCAGTTGAATATGCTACAAAGACAACATATTTGATGTTTAAACTGATAATTTTTTTGTTGTTGCAAATAACCATTAACTTTAGAATTTGATGCCAGCAACACGTGACAAAGAAGTTGGGAAAGGTGGCAATAAATACTGATAAAGTTGAGAAATGCTCATCAAACACTTATTTGGAACATCCCACAGGTGTGCAGGCTAATTGGGAACAGGTGGCTGCCATGATTGGGTATAAAAGCAGCTTCCATGAAATGCTAAGTAATTCACAAACAAGGATGGGGCGAGGGTCACCAATTTGTAAGCAAATTGTCGAACAGTTTTAGAACAACATTTCTCAACGAGCTATTGCAAGGAATTTAGGGATTTTACCATCTACGGTCCGTAAAATCATCAAAAGGTTCAGAGAATCTGGAGAAAGCACTGCACGTAAGCAATGATATTACGGACTTTTGATCCCTCAGGTGGTACTGCATCAAAAACCGACATCAGTGTGTAAATGATATCACCACATGGGCTCAGGAACACTTCTGAAAACCACTGTCAGTAATTACAGTTGGTCGCTACATCTGTAAGTGCAAGTTAAAACTCTGCTATGCAAAGCAAAACCCATTAATCAACAACACCCAGGAATGCCGCTGGCTTCGCTGGGCCCGAGCTCATCTAAGATGGACTGATGCAAAGTGGAAAAGTGTTCTGTGGTCTGACGAGTCCACATTTCAAATTATATTTGGAAACTGTGGACGTGGTGTCCTCCGGAACAAAGAGGAAAATAACCATCCAGATTGTTATAGGCGCAAAATTCAAAAGCCAGCATCTGTGATGGTATGGGGGTGCATTAGTGCCCAAGGCATGGGTAACTTACACATCTGTGAATGCACCATTAATGCTGAATGGCCCATACAGGTTTTGGAGCAATATACGTGGTCATCCAAGCAAAGTTATCATTCTTATTTCAGCAAGACAATGCCAAGCCACGTGTGATAACAGCATGGCTTTGTAGTAAAAGAGTGCGGGTACTTTCCTGGCCCGCCTGCAGTCCAGACCTGTCTCCCATCGAAAATGTGTGACACATTATGAAGCGTAAAATACGACAGCGGAGACCCCAGACTGTTGAACGACTGAAGCTCTACATAAAACAAGAATTGGAAAGAATTCCACTTTCAAAGCTTCAACAATTAGTTTCCTCAGTTCCCAAACGTTTATTGAGTGTTGTTAAAAGAAAAGGTGATGTAATACAGTGGTGAACATGCCCTTTCCCAACTACTTTGGTAGGTGTTGCAGCCATGAAATTCTAAGTTAATTATTATTTGCAAAAAAAAATTAAGTTCATGAGTTTGAACATCAAATATCTTGTCTTTGTAGTGCATTCAACTGAATATGGGTTGACACAAATCATTGTATTCCGTTTATATTTACATCTAACACAATTTCCCAACTCATATGGAAACGGGGTTTGTAGTTCAAGTCAATTTTTTGACAAATGCATCCGAAAAGTATCCACAGAGTGTGACTTTTTTTTTAATGTTACAACCTTGTTATAAATAGATTTTTGTCTCCAAAATTCCACTAACAATACCCCATAATGACAACGTAAGCATTTTTTGGAGAAATATTCCAAAATGTAATAAAAATAATAATAATTAAGTTCAAGTTAAAGTACCAATGATTGTCACACACACACTAGGTGTGGCGAAATTTGTCCTCTGCATTTGACCCATCCTCTTGTTCACCCCTTGGGAGTTGAGGTGTGTCCTGAGAGAGTCTGTCCTGAAAGTGTGTGTTCTTAACCTATCCTAAGACGGTGTGTCCTGAGAAGGCCTGTCCAAAATAAATGTGTCCCCCCAGACGGCCAGTCCTAAAAAGGTATGTCCTCAGACGGTGTGTCCTGGAAAGAGATTGTCAACAAAGCAGTCCAAGTTGACTGGACTTCCTTCCAGGGGATGTCGTCAGGGGTGAAGGTGTGTCCACACATGGATTGTGGTGTCATGGGAGCGTTGTCATGGCGACGTGAAGTGGTGGACACACCTCCTGACCATCTGACTGTCAGCATAATAATGCATTATGACGCCGCTGTTCTCTACTGTGTCTTGGAACGTTTCTCCAAGCAGTCCGCAGTAAGACGCTTCCCCGTCCCGACAAAGACACTTCCAAGACCATGGCGTCTTCCAGGTCCTTCTACGCTGCCTTCGATCTCTGCGTCTGTCTGGGCGTCCTCTGCGTCGTCTTCGTCTGCATCTGGAACTCGCATTGGCGTGGCGGATTCGCTTGGGACGGCACCGGGTCGCAGTTCAATTGGCATCCTGTCCTCATGGTGACCGGGACGCTGGTTCTGTACGGCCTGGGTCAGTGGCGGTTTAAGGTTTGACGCAAGTCTGCTCGCTCAAAACTAACTGGAACACAACTCCATGGTAACAAAAGAACTTTCCGGTTTAAAAAAGGCAAACTGCATATGAATTTATTTGAATTCATTTTAATTGGAGACGTTGATTTGAGAGCTTCGTCACAGAACCAATTGGGCTCTTAAGTTGAGCTACTACTCTACTATATTACTTCTAGTATTGATCCCATACTGGTACAGTACGACCGTTGGTATCAATATATCTAAGTGGAAGACATTTATCTATTAAAAAATGAAGACGCTGCTGATGGTGTGTTTGACAGATAAGTGTTTTGAGTTACAAGCTCCGTCGCAAAACCTATTAGGCTCTTAGGTTGAGGTACTACTGTACTCTATTACATCAAGTATCAGGTGTGGACTCGAGTCACATGACTTGGACTCGAGTCAGACTCGAGTAAAAAATGTAAAAAGACTTGCAACTCGACTTAGACTCTAAAGGGGAACATTATCACCAGAAATATGTAAGCGTCAATATATACCTTGTTTTTGAAGGAAAAAGACCATGTTTTTTTAACCGATTTCCGAACTCTAAAAGGGTGAATTTTGGCGATTGAAACGCCTTTCTATTATTCGCTCGTTGTGACGTCACTTAAGTACTCAATTCGCCATTTTCTCAAACACATTACAGACAGCGAGTCTAACTAGCTCTGTTATTTTAAGTTTTTTCGAATGTTTTCCGTACCTTGGAGACATCATGCCTCGTCGGAGGGTGTAACAACACGATCAGGGACGGATTCAAGTTGACTTACGTGGAGTGTGCATCGATTAGCACGGCATGCTAATCGATGCTAACATGCTATTTAGGCTAGCTCTATGTACATATTGCATCGTTATGCCTCATTGGTAGCTATATTTGCATCCAGCCTTTCCCTCCACCCACATGTAATGCCAAACAAACACATACCAATCGACGGATTCAAGTTGCACCAGTGGTCAAAAGATGCGAAAGTCCCTCGTTTGTTCTGCACATTTTACCGATGATAGCGACGCTACGACAGAGATGTGGGGATATCCTGCGACAATCAAAGCAGATGCATTTCAAATGATAAAGTCAACGAAATCACAAAGGTGAGTTTTGTTGATGTTATTGACTTATGATTTATGTGCTAATTAGACATATTTGGTCACGGCATGACTGCCAGCTAATCGATGCTAACATGCTATTTAGGCTAGCTGTATGTACATTTGTAGCTTTATTTGCATCCAGACTTTGCCTCCACCCACATTTAATGCCAAACAAACACTTACCAATCGACGGATTAAAGTTGCTCCAGTGGTCAAAAGATGCAATCGTTGGTTAGAAGGCGATCGCCGAATAGCTTCAATAGCTATTTGCTCAATAGCTTCAGTTTCTTCTACAATTTATTTTTCGCTAGCTGCCTCCACACTCCAACCATCCGTTTCAATACATGCGTAATCTGTTGAATCGCTTAAGTCGCTGAAATCCGAGTCTGAATCCAAGCTAATCCGCCATGTTTGTTTGTATTGGCATCACTATGTGACGTCACCGTAAAATGGACGGGTGGATTTACAGATAGCGAAAATCAGGCATTTTAAAGCCTTTTTTCGGGATATACCATGATGGGTAAAATTTTGAAAAAAACTTCGAAAAATAAAATAAGCTACTGGGAACGGATTTTTATTGGTTTTAACCCTTCTGAAATTGTGATAATGTTCCCCTTTAACATCAATGACTTGTGACTTCACTTGGACTTGCGCCTTTTGACTTGACATTACTTGCTACTTTCCCCAAAACTCAAAGATTAAAAAGTTATTCAGGAGCGCTCCGTATCTTCCATCGTGTACGCGTGTCTGCCAGCGTGTGTGCAATGACAGCGTGGCGCCACCTGTCAGTACAACAGCCAATCAAATTACATCCACGTTATTTCCGTCACACAGCATTCATCCAATCAAATTGCAGGAAAACCAACGAAGAAGAGCTCTCAAACAACGAGCCAGTGAGGAAAAATTATGCCAATAATAGTTTCGTTCGGGTATTAAAACTACGACTTGGTCAACAAAAAACGAATTCCAGTATGCAAAACATGCAGTTAGACCAGGGGTAGGGAACCTATGGCTCTCGAGCCAGATGTGGCTCTTTTGATGACCGCACCTGGCTATCAGATAAATCTTAGCTGACGTTGCTTACCAGGATAAGTATTTAATAATTCCGCTGGTAATCACAGTGTTAAAAATATTCGTCAAAATATAAAACATTCTCATGCATTTTAATCTATCTATCCGTTTCTAACGCACCTGTTCAAGAAGTCGCATTAACGGTCAAAAGTATAGTTAACTTCAGAATAACAATGTCATTAAAAAGAATAGGAGATGCACACATTTAGTTGTTGTAATCTGGGAAAGTCCAAATGAACGAGGAGGCGTTGAATTGTACAAGTGTACAGGTCTATGGGTTTCTCTCCTCATTGAGCTAAATTGATTCCTGTCTCTGTTTAATTCCTTGCTTCTTGTCAGTGTTTGAACATGACAGTTGTAATTGTTGTTAATAATGTTATATGGCTCTTACGGAAATACATTTTAAAATATTTGGCTTTCATGGCTCTCCCAGCCAAAAAGGTTCCCGACCCCTGAGTTAGATCTCTGTTGCTGCAACAGCAGAGAGTTTATTCTGTCTTGACACTTTGTATTGATATTTTGTATTACATTCTTCCCTTAAATGATCATGTTTACAGTGGTTGTTTTACATGTATTTTTTATATATGTCGCTTTGGATAAAAGTGTCTGCCAAATGCTTAAACATATATAAACACCTGAAAGTCTTTATATCAGCTAAAACCACCAATCTGTTTCACTGGATTTAGAATAAAACCAAATTATGTTTTACCCAACAAAGTTAGTATTTGCATATTGTTACTGTTAAGAGAGTATTGTCTTATGTTTTGCCTAAAGTGATGAATGCATCATAATCATTGGTGGCAGGTGAATTTTGTTTTAAGTGGGGCTGAAAGTTTGTAAACCAAAGCCCTGTAGGGGCGTCCTCCTCCCCCAAAACATTTATTTTTGATTTGCACATACAAATACTGAAGATCTTTGCTCCTTCTCAACTCTGTGGTAATATTATTTTCACAAAATACAACCAATAGTACGTTAATGTTAAATCTTACTTGTGAAAAGTAATCCCCCGATTCCTATTTTCAACAGTCCGCTCATTTTAACAGGAAAATGCTAAACACCAGCCCGGCATCTTTGTTTTCTACCTGTCAACTGTCAGTTTAGGCTGCTCGCCGGCTCTTCATCGCCACTTCAAGATGGCAGCCGAATTGCTCGCGTCACAGCTGCCAATGCTGCGTCTACTTATAAGATGTCTATGGTTATAACGTCATTGCAAACACGGCAATCTGTTGCGTCCACTGCAGTTCGGTACTTTATTCATACTTTTTGTCAAGTGATTTTTTTTAACCAGGGTTGCATGAGGTAACTACACATAATGTTATGTTAGTCAATGTATCACACACAGTAACATAACTTTAGACGGCGGTCAGCAGCACCACGTATTTTAGCCACCAACAAAAAGACAGTCAAATAAAGGTCAGTTAAAATGTGTACTGTATTAAGAATATGCGTACAAATTCCATAGGGCCCTGACATCTAAAAAGTACAATTCTGTTTATTGTTATGTTCATGTATTTATGTTTTTCATGTGTACGCACACATAAACACACATACAGTATGAGATGAGCTCAATGAGATAAGGTAAGAACAGGATGGAAACTGGTGTGGAACTAGTTCCAATGCAATATGCCATGGAAATACAATGTTAACACTTTTGCTCAAATAAGTACAGTTGCACTTGTTTTTTCAAATGAGTTTATTCTGTAAAGAAACAAGTTAAATGTTTAAAATAACTGGTTAATAGTGCAATCATGAAGTGCAATGTCAGCACTATTTTTGTTTTATAATAAATGAATACAGCGTTTTAAAAGCATACACAATCTGTGTAAATATATTAGTCTGTGGTTAAAATGACTTGAGATGACTCGAAATTCAAAATGCAGGACTTGGAACTTGACTTAAGACTTTCCACACTTGACCCGGGACTTGACTCGAGACTTAAGGGCAAAGACTTCAGACTTACTTGTGACTTGCAAAACAATGACTTGGTCCCACCTCTGTATAGTATTGATCCGAGACTGATACAGTACGGCCGTTGGTATAAATATATCTAAGTGGAGGACATTTATCCATGAAAAAAATGGAGAAACTCCTGATGGTGTCTTTGACAGACAAGTGTTTTGAAGTTTAAGTCCTACTGTACTCTATTTAGTTTCATATTGGTCCAATACGATACAGTACCATTGTTGGTATCAATATGTTTATGTAGAGGACATTCGTCTATTAAATTATGGAGGAGCTGCTGATGGTGTGTTTGACAGATAAGTGTTTTGAGTTACGAGCTCCGTCACAAAACCAATTTGGCTCATAAGTTGAGGTACTACGTACTCTATGACCTCGAGTATTGATTCAATACTAATACATTACGGCCGTTGGTATCACTATATCTAAGTGGAGATCATTTATCCATGAAAAAATGGAGAAGCTGCTGATGGTGTGTTTGACAGACAAGGGTTACCAATTAAGCTCATAAGTTGAGGTACTACTGTACTCTATTACAACAAGTAGTGATCCGAGACTGGTACAGTACGGCCGTTGATATCAATATATCTAAGCAGAGAACATTTATCCATTAAAAAATGGAGAAACTGCTTTGACAGTGTGACAGTGTGTTTGACAGATAAGGGTTTTTGAATTGCTAGTTGCATCACAGAACCAATTAGGCTCATAAGTTGAGCGACAACTCTACTTTATTACTTCCTGTATTGATCTGATACTGATACAGTAAGACTGTTGGTATCAATATATCTAAGTGGAGATCATTCATCCATGAAAAAATGGAGAAGCTGCTGATGGTGTGTTTGACAGATAAGTGTTTTGAGTTACGAGGTCCGTCACAGAACTAATTAAGCTCATAAGTTGAGGTACTACTGTACTCTATTTAGTCTAATATTGATCCAATATAATACAGGGTCATTGTTGGTACCAATATGTTTATGTAGAGGACATTTATCTTTAAATTATGGAGAAGCTGCTGATGGTGTGTTTGACAGATAAGTGTTTTGAGTTATAAGCTCCTTCACAGAACCTATTAGGCTCATAAGTCGAGGTAATACTGTACTCTATGACCTTTAGTATTGATCTGAAACTGGTACAGTACAACCGTTAATATCAATATATTTAAATGGAGGGCATTTATCCATGAAAAAATGGAGAAGCTGCTGATGGTGTGTTTGACAGATAAGTGTTTTGAGTTACGAGCTCCGTCACAGAACCAATTAGGCTCATAAGTTGAGGTACTACTGTACTCTCTTTAGTCTAGTATTGATCCAATGTGATACAGTACGACCACTGGTATCAATATGTTTATGTAGAGGACATTTATCCATTGAATTATGGAGAAGCTGCTGGTGGTGTGTTTGACAGATACGTGTTTTGAGTTATGACCTCCGTCGCAGAACCAATTAAGCTGATAATTTGAGGTACTACTGTACTCTAATAAATATAGTATTGATCCAATACTGATACAGCACGACCATTGGTATCAATATATCTAAATGGACGTATATCCACTGAAATATAAAGAAGCTGCTTACGGTGTGTTTGACAAATAAGTGTTTTGAGTTATGAGCTCCGTCACAGAACCAGTTAAGCTCAAAAGTTGCGGTATTACTGTACTCTATTACATCTAGTATTGATCCGAGACTGGTATAGTTAGACCGTTGGTATCAATATATCTAAGTGGAGGACATTTAACCCTGAAAAAAATGGAGAAGCTGATGATGGTGTGTTTGACAGATAAGTGTTTTGAATTACGAGCTCTGTCACAGAACCAATTAAGCTCATAAATTAAGGTACAACTGTACTCTATTTAGTCTAGTATTGATCAAATACGATACAGTACCACTGTCGGTATCAATATATTTATGTAAAAGGACATTTGTCTATTAAATTATGGAGAAGCTGCTGATGGTGTGTTTGACAAATAAGTGTTTTGAGTTTCGAGCTCTGTCACAGAATCAATTAGGCTCTTAAATTGAGGTACTACTGTACTCTATTATACTTAGTATTGATCCGATACTGATACAGCACGACCATTGGTATCAATATACCTAAATGAAGGACATATAGCCATTAAAATATAGAGAAGCTGCTTATGGTGTGTTTGACAGATAAGTGTTTTGAGTTATGAGCTCCGTCACAGAACCAGTTAAGCTCAAAAGTTGTGGTACTACTGTACTCTATTTAGTCTAGTATTGATCAAATACGATACAGTACCACTGTTGGTGTCAATACATTTATTTAGAAGGACATTTGTCGATTAAATTATGGAGAAGCTGCTGATGGTGTGTTTGACAAATAAGTGTTTTGAGTTACGAGCTCTGTCACAGAACGGTACTACTGTACTTTATTATATCTAGTATTGATCCGATACTGATACAGTACGACCATCGGTATCAATGTGTTTATGTAGAAGACATTTATTCTTTAAATTATGGAGAAGCTGCTGATGGTGTGTTTGACAAATAAGTGTTTTTAGTTACAAGCTCTGTCACAGAATCAATTAGGCTCTTGAGTTGAGGTACTACTGCACTCTATTATATCTAGTATTGATCCGATACTGATACAGTACGACCATCGGTATCAATGTGTTTATGTAGAAGACATTTATCCTTTAAATTATGGAGAAGCTGCTGATGGTGTGTTTGACAAATAAGTGTTTTTAGTTACGAGCTCTGTCACTTAGGCTCTTAAGTTGAGGTACTACTGTACTCTCTTATATCTATTATTGATCCGATACTGATACAGTATGACCATCGGTATCAATGTGTTTATGTAGAGGACATCTACCCATTAAATTATGGAGAAGCTGCTGATGGTGTGTTTTACAGAGAGGGTTTTTTTGAATGAGGAACTAATTGAGCTGGTTATTCTGTGTCTTCCTAGCCCCATCCTGCTCTGGCAATGATAAGAACATGATGGGAAATGTGTGGATAGAGTGAGGAATATGTTCAACTGTTTGTTTTATTTTATTATGTTAACTTCAATTCAATTTAAATTCATGTTCATTTAAAAAAGTGTGGTAAAAATAAAATCATGGGCCACAGTTTTGCGCCATTCTAAATTGGGATGAGTTGGTCGGCTATGTAGCCAACATGGCGACTATTGAGGTTGGCGATAAGCACACAAAGTGCGAGTGATATTTTACTGACCCAATACTTTTGCAGTGACACGCGCAGGGTTTCACTTGGGTGAAGTTGAGAGACCAATGAGTTGGTGGAATGTTCCTCCAGGTGCCGTGTTGTACCGCCTCCCGTGCACGTGGACCCAGGCCAAGCAGCCCTGGAAGATCCTCCACGCCGGCCTCATGCTGGCCGCCCTGCTGCTGTCCATCACGGGCCTGACCGCCGTCTTCCAAGTCCACCGAAAGCTGAACATCCCGGACTTGTACTCCCTGCACAGCTGGGTGGGACTCAGCACCGCCATCATCTTTGCCTGTCAGGTAGGAGCGGGTTGGGGGAAACCACGGCGTGGCCGGCTGGTCTGACTTCCTTCCTTCTGGATCGACAGTGGCTCCTTGGCGTGGTCGGCTTCCTCTGCCCGTGGTCTTCGCCGCGGTTCCGTGGCGTCCTCAAACCGCTCCACGTCTGGATGGGGAAGGTGGTGCTGATGCTGGCTTTGGCTTCCTGCATCAGTGGAATCAACGAAAACCTCTTTTTTGCTCTGTGAGAGGAACATGTATTTATCCATCCATCCATCCTCTTCCGCTTATCCGAGGTCAGGTCGCGGGGGCAGCAGCCTAAGCAGGGAAGCCCAGACTTCCCTCTCCGCAGCCACTACAAAAACATGTATTTATTTCTGCAAATATTTCATACAATGTAGGTTAAAGGTCTTCAAAGGGACGTCCTGCAATTTTTGGTCAATTTTTAAAAATAAATATATAGTTTTTTATATTTTCCCACACAATTTTACCACTTATAGATTAAAAAAAAACATAAACATTTACTTTAACTAGCAGTAGCATAGATACCTTACTCAATGTCCCTTACAGGTTAAATTATATTATTGTATTCATGTTAGAATTTAAGACAGGTAGCGATTAGCACTCTAGCTGCAGACTTGCGATTACAGCACCAGGTGCCAGCTAGTGATTAGCACTGTAGTTTTCAACTGTGATTGGCAAACCATTTATCCAGAAACAATTAGCACGCTTGTTGTCTGCTAACAATTGAGTGCTAGCTATTAGCTAGCGATTTGCATTCCAATTGTCAGATTGCAAATAGCGCGTTAGTTGTCAGCTAGCGATTAGCATACCAGTTGTTAGCTTGCAAAGAGCGCGCCAGTTGTCAGGTAACAAAGAGCGGCCAGTTTGCAGGCGAATGGTTAGCACAGCAGTTGACATCCAGCACATTGTGCACCAGTTGTTAGCTAGCGGTTAGCACACAGGTTGTCAGATAGTGATTAGAGCACCAGTTGTCAACAAACAATTAGCACGCTTGTTGTCGGATAGCGATTAGCCCACCAATTGTCAACAATGAGCCCACTTGCTTTCAGCTAACAGCACGCTTTTTGTCAGCTGGTGATTAGCACAACAGTAGTCATCTAGCGAAAAGCGCACCAGTTGTTAGCTAGCAATTAAGGTGCGAGTTGTCAGCTAGCGATTAGCATATTATTGTCAACTTGCAAATAGCACACCGGTTGTTAGCTAACAATTAGCATGCTAGTTGTCAACTAGCGATTAGCATACCAGCTTGCAAATAGAGCACTAGTTGCCAGCTAGCGAATAGCACACAAGTTGTCAGTTAGCGGTTAGCGCACCAGTTGTCAACAAACAATGAGCACACTTACTTTCAGCTAACAATTAGCACGCTTGTTGTCAGCTGGTGATTAGCACAATAGTTGTCATCTAGCAAATAGCACACCAGTTGTTAGCTAACAATTAGTGTGCGAGTTGTCAACTAGCGATTAGCATAACAGTTTTTAGCTCACAATTAGCGCACAAGTTGCTAGCTAACAATTAGCGCACGTGTTGTCAGCTAGCAATTAGCATACCAGATGTCAGCATGCAAATGGCGCATCAGTTGGCAAGCAAAAAATTATTGCGCCAGTTGCCAGCTAGCGATTAGCACACCAGTTGTCAAACAATTAGCGCACTTGCTTTCAGCTAACAATTAGCACGCTTGTTGTTAGCTAGTGATTAGCACAACAGTTGTGAGCTAGCGTTCAACACGCCAGTTATCAACTGCTGATTAGAACACCACTCGTTAAAATGTTTCTTGCTTTGAGCTAACAATTAGCGTGCTAGTTGTCAGCTAGCGATTAGCACACAAGTTGTCAGCTAGTTATTAGCGACACAAGCTGCCAGCTAGCAAATAGCAGGGTATTTTTTAGCTGGTGATTAGCACAGCGGTTGTCAACAAGAAATTAGCACTCTTGTTGTCAGCTAAAAATGTGCGTGTTAGCTGTTTGCTAGCGATTAGCACACCAGTTGTCGTCCAACAACCGGCGCATATTTGTCCGTTAGCGATTAGCGCATCAGCTACCTTTTAGTGGTGCTATACTATATAGTCACAATCATGTTTTTTTGTTTTTTTATTGTTGCAGCGATGGAGTCTCTGCAGCCGCGTACAGCTCCCTGCCACTGGAGGCCCTGTTTGCAAACACCCTGGGGGTGCTAATCGTTGCCTTCGGAGTGGTCGTGTTCGGAATCCTGTCCAAAGCAGACTGGCAGCGTCCTGACGGCAACAACGAAGAGGCTGCCGTGAGTCCGTCCGTGCCGTTAATTAATTAATGAATTAATTAAAATGAAGAGGAAATCAATCATTTTTATGTTGTCGTTTTTAATCGCAGCTTTTACTCCGAGAGGAACGTTCTGGTCAGACGGCAACAGAGTGAGGATGAAAGAAGAATCACATGATGCTGACATTTAAAGTGCGACTAATGTCTCACTTATGGTATTAAGTGAGACACTAAGCAAGACTGTTGAAGAACAATGAAGAATTCTTTTGCGAAAGATTGCTGATTTTACAAGTCAACGCCAAAATTTGAAAAACATTAAAAATATATATCATATTTAAGTATGTTTTTCGAATGTGTTTTTAAAAAAAAAAGAGTGATGAAAAATTTTCTATACCGTTATCTGACACGTTGGAACAACTTTATCCAATAAACTTACACACCTGATTGTAATCAAGTCAATTGTTGCATGTGTCGTGTTGTTGTAGTACCAGCCTTTTCCTGTCGAGGGCGCCGGTGCTAAACCACGAAGAAGAAATACACTTCCAGTTGAAGAACAATCAAGAATTGTTTTGCAAAAGATTGCTGATTTTACACTTAAACCCAAAATTTTAAAGTCATTAAAAAATATATATCATATTTAGGTATGATTTTCGGATGTGTTTTAAAAGAATTTAATGATGAAAAATGTATCCGACACGTTGGAACAACTTAATCCAAATAAATTTACACACCTGATTGTGATCTAGTCAATTGTTGCATGTGTCGTGTTGTTGTAGTATCAGCCTTTTTCCTGTCGGGAGCGCCGTTGTGCCGCCTCACTAAGGCACGAAGAAGAAATGCACTTCCGGTTGAAGAACAATGAAGAATGGTTTGGCAAAAGATTGCTGATTTGACACTTAAACCCAACATTTTTAAAACATTAAGAAAAATATATATCATATTTAGGTATGATTTTCGAATATGTTTTAAAATAATTGAATGATAAGAAGTTTATCTGACACGTTGGAACAACTGTATCCAAATAAACTTACACACCTGATTGTGATCTAGTCAATTGTTGCATGTGTCGTGTTGTTAACATGAATTGATGAACCTTGACCCCGACTTAAACAAGTTGAAAAACTTATTTGGGTGTTACCATTTAGTGGTCAATTGTACGGAATATGTACTGAACTGTGCAATCTACTAATAAAAGTATCAATCAATCAATCAATTGTAGTACCAGCCTTTTCATGTAGGAGGCGCCGCTGTAGCGCCTCGCTAAACTACGAAGAAGAAATGCACTTCTGGTTGAAGAACAATGAAGAATTGTTTTGCAAAAATTGCTGATTTTACACTTAAACCCAACATTTTTAAATCATTAAAAAATATATATCATATTTAGGTATGCTTTTCGGATGTGTTTTAAAAGAATTGAATGATGAAAAGTTTATCTGACACGTTGGAACAACTTAATCCAAACCTGATTGTGATCTAGTCCAGTGGTTCTCAAATACCATCCATCCATTTGCTACCGCTTATTCCCTTTTGGGGCCGCGGGGGCGCCGGCGCCTATCTCAGCGACAATCTGGCGGAAGGCGTTGTACACCCTGGACAAGCCTTTATAAATATATTTATTGAATAATAAATATATTTATTATTATTACACTAGGTTTTTTGTGGATATGTTCCATAAATATTGATGTTAAAGATTTATTTTTTGGGAAGAAATGTTTAGAATGAAGTCGATGAATCCAGATGGATCTCTATTACAATCCCCAAAGAGGGCACTTTAAGTTGATGATTACTTCTATGTGTAGAAATCTTTATTTATAATTGAATCACTTGTTTATTTTTCAAAATGTTTTTTGTTATTTTTATATCTTTTTTTCCAAATACTTAAAAAAAGACCACTACAAATGAGCAATATTTTGCACTGTTATACAATTTAATAAATCAGAAACTGATGACATAGTGCTGTATTTTACTTCTTTGTCTCTTTTTTTCAACCAAAAATGCGTTGCTCTGATTAGGGAGTACTTGAATTAAAACATTTTTCACAGGGGGTACATCACTGAAAGAAGGTTGAGAACCAGACTGATCTAGTCAATTGTTGCTAGTGTCGTATTGTTATAGCATCAGCCTTATTCCTGTAAGGGACGCTGTTGTGCTGTCTCGCTAAACCACGAAGAAGAAATGCACTTCCGGTCAGCAGTCACAACAGTTGGCTACCTAAGTAGCTAACAAGCACGAATAAAAAATATATATATATTTGTGTAAAAATGGATGTCAGTCAGACCAAACAGGAACACCTTCTCGCTCTAAAAGGTATTTTATGAGTGTCGTCAGAAATGTTTTACGGATAAAGAAGAGTGAGAAGTACGGCGGTAGCGTACTGGTGTTACTTCCTGTTGCAAGCTGCTAAGACGCTAATAATTACAAGCATGTGATTATTACTTGAACATTTTTAGTAGGATTATTACAACGCTATAATTCATGTTTTAATGAAATGGCGTTAGTTAGTGACAACAGTTTTATTTCTGTTCATCTTTAGTTAATATTTTTAACTTCATTTTGCTTGGTTTTTACTGTTTGGAACTTACTAGTAGTTCTCCATCCATTCTTCCATTTTCTACCGCTTATTCCATTTGGGTTCGCGGGGTTATTGGAGCCTATCTCAGCTACAATGGAGCGGAAGGCGGTGTACACCCTGGACAAGTCACCACTTCATCACAGGGCCAACACAGATAGACAGACAACATTCACACACTAGGGCCAATTTAGTGTTGCCAATCAACCTCTCCCCAGGTGCATGTCTTTGGAGGTGGGAAAAAGCCGGAGTACCCGGAGGGAACCCACGCAGTCACGGGGAGAACATGCAAACTCTACACAGAAAGATCCGGAGCCCGGAATTGGACTCAGGACTACTCAGAACCTTCTTACTTCCACCGTGCTGCCAGTTCTCCATCCATCCATCCATTTCCTGCCGCTTGTCCCTTTCGTGGTAGCTGCGTTTCGGGTGGAAGGCGGCGTACGCCCTGGACAAGTCGCCAACTCATCACAGACTAGTAGTTCTCATTAGCGTTAATAAGTGTTAGATTAATGTAGAATTTAGACATATCCTCCAGTTGGAATGAATGACGTGATATTTGTCACACTGAGATGACCTCAGCCCCACACTAATAAAATGTAACGCTTTGTTTTGCAGTGATGCGACTGACCAAACCGACTCTCTTCACAAACCTGCCAGTGACATGTGAAGATCGAGACCTGCCAGGTGATTCAATGTTTTATTGAAAAAAACAAACAAACGGTGAAATACATACCAAAAATGTATTACAGGGTAGGGCTGGGGGATATGGCTCGATATTTTTAAGCCATGTCACGATACACGATATAAATCTTGATATTTTGCCTTAGCCTTCAATTAATACCGGATGCATATTATCACAGCAGTATGATGATTTTATGTGTCTACATTAAAACATTCTTGTTCATACTGCATTAATATGCTAATTTTAAATTTTCATGCAGAGAGGGACACCACAATTAATTCATTTTACCAAAACTGTATTTATTAAACAATTATTAAGCTGTGGCACAAAAATTCATGTCATTTCAAAACAGAAAGTGCAAGATTGTCAGAGACGTTTTTAAAACAAGCTGTTAGTGCACTTTTGTGCATGATGTCACTAAGATGACCTATCAAAACAACACTAAATTAAAGTGCACTTTTTGTACAGAACGCAACTACAATAGTTTAAACCAAATAAAGGGCACTTTTGTGCATGATGTCACACAAGATATTTCAATAACTGTCAAATGAAAATGAGCTGCATAATTTGAATTCAAACGGTTTATGTTCTTCGCTATGTGGTAGGTGCCTGGTGGCGTTATCTCCTTCTGTTGACTAATTTTTTCATATGGTGTTAATCTGGAAATGGTTGCTTTGGCATTTTGTGGGTATGGCACCGAACTAAGATGGTGACATGCAGAATTTCAAGCACTCTTCATTCTCTAGCGGGTGACTTTTCAAATGATGCTACCAATTAGCAGTAGGTGTTACTTTTTGTAGCAACGCTTTTGCCGCATACTTGTTCGTTATCTTCCCGCTTGAAGCCCAAACCACCGGCAGACGATGGACCCTGTGCTGTTTTTCTTAGGAATTAATTCATCTTTCATTTGTTACCAGATTGGCACCTTCTTTCTCTTGTATTACCAT
This sequence comes from Nerophis ophidion, assembly GCF_033978795.1. NCBI lineage: Eukaryota > Metazoa > Chordata > Actinopteri > Syngnathiformes > Syngnathidae > Nerophis > Nerophis ophidion. Next base: position 27,531,383 of record NC_084618.1, on the reverse strand, counting down.
TCGCACCACTCCGCTACCATCACAGCTAATGTTACCCATGCTGCTACCTTTCTGCTCCGCGAGGGCGTGTGACGCGACGATGCGCTTGTTTTAAGTCTCCGTGAGAAAAGCCTGTAGTGTAATGCCCGCAGCTAAAAGCAACTGCATGAGAACTAGAGCTGCGAATCTTTGGGTGTCACACGATTCGATTCAATATCGATTCTTGGGGTTGCCATCCGATTATATATCGATTTTTTTCAATTCAACGCGATTCTCGATCCAAAAACGATATTTTTCAGATTCAAAATGATTCTGTATTGATTCAATACATAGGATTTCAGCAGGATCTACCCCAGTCTGCTGACATGCTAGCAGAGTAGTAGATTGAAAAAAAAAAAAAAAAGCTTTTATAATTGTAAAGAACAATGTTTTATCAACTGATTGCAATAATGTAAATTTGTTTTAACTATTAAACGAACCAAAAATACGACTTGTTTTGTCTTTGTGAAAACATTGGACACAGTGTGTTGTGAGATGCGATGCAGGTGTAAGCCACTGTGACGTAATATTTTTGTTCTTTTTTTTTTATTTTTATAAATGTCTAATGATAATGTCAATGAGGGATTTTTAATCACTGCTATGTTGAAATTATAACTAATATTGATACTGTTGTTGATAATATTCATTTTTGTTTCACTACTTTTGGTTTGTTCTGTGTCGTGTTTGTGTCTCCTTTCAATTGCTCTGTTTATTGCAGTTCTGAGTGTTGCTGGGTCAGGTTTGGTTTTGGAATTGGATTGCATTGTTATGGTATTGCTGTGTATTGTTTTGTTGGATTGATAAAAAAAAAAAAAGCTTTTTTTTTTTTTTTTTAAATGAAAATCGATTCTGAATCGCACAACGTGAGAATCGCGATTCAAATTCGAATCGATTTTTTCCCACACCCCTAGTGAGAACGTATACTCGAATATCACGATGTAGTCATTTTCTATATTGGACAGGAACAAACCCCCGACATATCGAGTATATCGATATATTGCCCAGCCCTACTAAAGGGTATCAGCAAGGATTGTCTCTACTAAATGTGTGTTCCTTAGACTTCTAACGCCGTGTTTGGGTTCACAGGTGGCTTGTTTGGTGAGCTCATGCGGGAAGACCCGTCCACGATCAAAGGCGCTGAGGGATTTTTAATCACTGCTATGCTGAAATTATAACTAATATTGATACTGTTGTTGATAATATTCATTTTTATTTCACTACTTTTGGTTTGTTCTGTGTCGTGTTTGTGTCTCCTTTCAATTGCTCTGTTTATTGCAGTTCTGAGTGTTGCTGGGTCAGGTTTGGTTTTGGAATTGGATTGCATTGTTATGGTATTGCTGTGTATTGTTTTGTTGGATTGATAAAAAAAAAAAAAAGCTTTTTTTTTTTTTTTTTTAAATGAAAATCGATTCTGAATCGCACAACGTGAGAATCGCGATTCAAATATGAATCGATTTTTTCCCACACCCCTAGTGAGAACGTTTACTCGAATATCACGATGTAGTCATTTTCTATATTGGACAGGAACAAACCCCCGACATATCGAGTATATCGATATATTGCCCAGCCCTACTAAAGGGTATCAGCAAGGATTGTCTCTACTAAATGTGTGTTCCTTAGACTTCTAACGCCGTGTTTGGGTTCACAGGTGGCTTGTTTGGTGAGCTCATGCGGGAAGACCCGTCCACGATCAAAGGCGCTGAGGGATTTTTAATCACTGCTATGCTGAAATTATAACTAATATTGATACTGTTGTTGATAATATTCATTTTTATTTCACTACTTTTGGTTTGTTCTGTGTCGTGTTTGTGTCTCCTTTCAATTGCTCTGTTTATTGCAGTTCTAAGTGTTGCTGGGTCAGGTTTGGTTTTGGAATTGGATTGCATTGTTACGGTATTGCTGTGTATTGTTTTGTTGGATTGATTAAAAAAAAAATCAATAAAAAAAAAAAAAAGAGAATCGATTCTGAATCGCACAACGTGAGAAACGGGATTCGTGTTCGAATCGATTTTTTTCCCACACCCCTAGTGAGAACGTATACTCGAATATCACGATATAGTCATTTTCTATATCGCACAGAAACAAACCCCCGATATATCGAGTATATCGATATCGACATATCGCCCTGCCCTACTACAGGGTATCAGCAAGGATTGTCTCTACTAATTGTGTGTTCCTTAAACTTCTCACATCGTGTTTGGGTTCACAGGTGGCTTGTTTGGTGAGCTCATGCGGGACGACCCGTCCACGATCAAAGGCACTGAGACGTTGATGCTGGGCGAGATGCTAACGCTACCTCAGAACTTTGGGTTCGTCTCGTCTCTCTTCAGCAATCGGCAAGTTGGCGTGCCATCAGACTTTTCCTCCATTTTTCAGGAACATTTTCCTCGGTGAGACCTTCTCCAGTTACATCAGCGTGCACAACGACAGCAATCAGGTGGTCAAGGACATCCTGGTCAAGGTATTGCCGCTGCTTTCTTCCCCCCTGTTGAACCTCTCTCTCAGCGCTTTGTGCTCCTCCTCAGGCTGACCTCCAGACCAGCTCGCAAAGACTAAACCTGTCGGCGTCCAACTCAGCCATGACCGAACTTAAACCTGAATGCTGCATCGATGACGTCATCCACCACGAAGTTAAAGAGATCGGAACACACATGTGCGTTTTTCCCCTTCCTTTATTGTTACTGATCATTTTGAGGTAGGAGTGGGCGATACGGCCTAAAATCTGTATCACGATATATGTTGCAGCCTCCTGTGAAAACAATATGTATCACAATATATCATCCATCCATCCATTTTCTACTGCTTGTCCCGTACAGTGTCGCGGGGGATGCTGCAGCATATGTAAATGATAATAGAAGCATTTCAAAATGAGACACAAATGCTCCTACTGCTGTAAAATATTGCATCAATTGCAGTTGTATTGTTTTCTTAAAATTATATGAATTTACTTTCTAATTTACTGTTAATTAGAGGACTGGGGACGGCGTGGCGCAGTGGGAGAGTGGCCGTGTGCTACCCGAGGGTCCCTGGTTCAATCCCCACCTAGTACCAACCTCATCACGTCCGTTGTGTACTGAGCAAGACACTTCACCCTTGCTCAGTACAGCTGGGTGCTGGTTAGCGCCTTGCATGGCAGCTCCCTCCATCAGTGTGTGAATGTGGAAGTAGTGTCAAAGCGCTTTGAGTACCTTGAAGGTAGAAAAGCGCTATACAAGTACAACTCATTTATCATTTAATATCTGGTTACTTTTTTCTTAGGGATGCAACTAACAACTACCAGGATTTTGATAGTCGACAGGTCATTGACTATCGTCACCATTAGTTGTCAAGTTGCATTATAAAGCGTACAGCTATTTAATAGTTACATTTTTTTCATCGACTTTTAAATGCAGCTTAAAGGGGAACTCCACTTTTTGGGGACTCAATCCTTTTAAGAGACAAGAAGACAAAAGGTTTAAACATAAAAGTCGGCTCGTTCTCGTTGGTTGTTATTTTTTTGTACCCCGTAGAACAACCAAACTGTAGCGACATTTTTATTGTTAGAGTGAACACTGAGGAACTATTTTTCTAGCATTGTAACACATCGGCGTGCTTCGGTATTAGCCGTTGAAACTAATTACGGCAAGAAATAAGTTTGCTTCTACGTCAGCACAAAACGCATTCGAGTTTGTAATGCACAACACTGCAATACAACCCCGATCTGTACTGAGTCAAAAACATTAACAATCATATTACAATATCCGTTAAGTATTATTTCATGTTATGTTTGTACTGAACTAGCCAGACAGCGTATGTACTGTCGTTGTAATACCACGCATGACGTGCTGCGTGTAGCATGATCAATATTAAGTGTGACTCACTCGATGGACTTTTTAGTCCAGCTGGCCAAGGACATTTTTTCCCAGTTATAACAGTTAAGCACTCCATTTATGTCGAAATAGCTTGTCTTCAAGTTTCATACTTTGCAGCTTTGATTCACTTTCACCTCACTCCCTCGGCTTTCGTTTTCTCCAACGTCTCATTCTTCCTATGTACTGGCTTCTAGAAGCAGTAGTTCATCCTCCGTATAATCAGCTTCAAAAAGATACGGTTGTGAATCCTCATTTGTCCAAAAAATAGTCGTCTTCGTTGTTACCAAATGTTCCATGATGAGAACACACCCGCGTGTTTGTATCCGGAAAGGGTTGTTGACAGAAGTTCCAAAGACCAAAATACGGTAAATATTGTACATATTACATATGGTTATGATCATATCTGTTACTACATTATACTGTATATATACTTGCACTGTGTATATAAAACATTGATGGAGGGTTTTGAAGTTGTTTTACAGGGCTTTGAAGGCTACTACGGTGACTACCATTAGCCGCATCTTTCAAGTGTTTTTTTTTAATCATCTTTAATATAAAATTAAAAAAAGACATATGTTATTGTCTCTCAAAATGATTGTGAAAAAAAAGCAACATTCCACAAAAAGTTCCGTTCCCTTCTCAGTTATTTTAGGCATTTGTTCACCAACAACAAAGATGACTAATTCATTCATAAACATTTATTTATACTGTATTTTGTGCTGCTCACTAGGCTGTTACAAAAATGTAAATGACTAATAAAATATTGTCAATTTGAAAGAAAGAAAAAAGAAGTGCTAAAAAATTATTTAAAAAAAAAATATTAACAATGTTTATATTTTTAGAAAGCAGTTAAAATAGCAGCAATAAAAACAAACAACTAAAATCCAAATCTATTACTTCCTCAAAAAGAAAACAGGCATTTTGGGATGATGTGGTTAAAAAGCTGCACACTTGTATATTATTTATTATTGATTAACTCCTGGCAGTTTTGGCACTCTCGCAGACTCAATATATAGGATTGTATCATTGATTAATTCTTCACAAGTTAGTTATCTTTTAGATTGTATGTTTAAACTTCTGTTACCACCGCTGTGTGTGTGTTATCGTGCCTTTTTTAAATTGCATTGTAAATAGATGCTGCTTTAAAAGGTACTTGAATTAATGGAAACTAAGTTTAGCTGTTTGACTTCGGATAAAATGCTAGTTATTTTTCACACAGCTTTGTTTCACACCTGTTTGCTAGCTAGCAAGGTACAAGTTAACATTGTAACCGAGGTTGAGTCCGCCTCCTCCCTTCCGACGTCCGACATCATGCCTCCGCTTTAAATGCTCCCGTATCACAGAAGTACTGCCATAAATACAAGGTGCGCTTTTCAAAATGAGCAAGGTATTCATGTTTTAAACAAGAATAGGAGGAAATGTTTTCACACTTCAAAATGTTTTCACTCCGAAAAACATTACGAGTGAAGACATTTTGAAGTGTGTACCCCGCCCGGACAAAAACACCATGATGATGTAAAGACAAATATAATTGTAGGCCACAAATTCAAATAATCGTTGCACCCCTCTTTTCTGTTGTGACATGGTTTTATCTACACATCCGTTTAAATATAATAAGTGCTTATTTTTCTCTCTTTTGGACACTTTAGTTTTGGTCGATACTACAAATACAAAGTTGTTGCATGGGCGGTATAGTTGATACCAATGCTAATACTTCAAATTTTGAAATCATTGAATGATTGAAATTTTGATCACAATTATAATCAAACAAAACACAGGATGGCGGTGTAACAATATAATTTGTTTAAATTAATTCCTGTTATTGGCTCGGATTTAAATCCCTTGGTTTTTGCCCTTAAAGTCCTCCTGTGTCTAAGGACTTATTTCCTGAGTTTGTAAACAATAACAAAGATGAAAAAATATTTTTGGGATGATAAAAAATATAGATATAATCCCTATAGTAAACAAATACTATACTATCCTTACTGCTGATATTTGTATCAATTTACCTGCCTTTGTTTACATTCAAAAGCTCTAGCTTTTGGTTAGCATATTATTCTACTAGGGCTGGGCCATATGTACGAAAAAGTATATCTCGATATATTTTTACTTAAACTCAATATTTGATATCTCGATATATTTAACAGTGAAAGTATACATATGAAAATATTCATTTGAAATTGAAGTGAATAGCAACTGTACTGTAAACAGTCAAGGGAACTTTTATTAACCCAGTTAGTCAAGATGGTCATTAACAGCACGGAAAATAAACTGTTTAAGTAGCACAGAATTACATAACATAAATAAAATGGAAAAATATTCTTTCTACGTAAAATAAATAACATAGCTGTGCAAATAATATAACATGTATCAAACTCAGATAAAAGAAAATACATTTGCAGGCAGGCACTGTTTAAGTCCCAGTCAACAATGTATTGGACTGTCACACATGTACGATTCTGGTCCGCACCAAGTAAGTGACTTGACATAATTGCTGAATTTCCCCCAGGGATCAATAAGGTACTTTCTATTCTATTCTATTCTATAATTGTGCGGATGATCTTCCTTACTAACACATACATTTTTGGCAGCATTTCTCGTGTAAAATATGCACGGCTTGGCAACTCGAGAACAGTTTTGATTTGGGCTTACATGGTGAACAACACAAATTAATGTTTTATCCAGGCGCATACATTTGTCCAAATCAATGCTCCCTCTTAATTGTTCATGTGTGTGAGCAAACGCAAAAACTCCCTGAGCATTCAGTAAAGCGCATGTGAGCAACATCAGACCTGCACCCTATGGCCACACCAGCAGCACTCCTGTCCCAAAGCTGACTAAATAACAAGTTAAATGTTTTATTTTAATAATCAAATGACAACAGTCATTTTCATTACATTTGTTTCTTATATAAGTGATTTGTCCCACTTAAATAAATACATAACAAATACAATCTTGTTTTTCGTGAGCTGTGTGCTGAGACAGGCTCCAACACCACCCGTGACCCCGAAAGGGACAAGTGGTAGAAAATGGATGGATGGATATGCGCTATAGTGTTTGTCTAGGTGGGGGTCCAGATTTGGAAATAATTTGTACCCCTTTCGGAGATCACATTTAGTCCCGCTTAATAAATATTTGTATTAGCATTTCTGTAATCTAGTAACAGCATTCCATGATTAATATTCATACGACAATTTAAAATTTTTAATACATGACAGTAGAATAAGCACATCTGTTTGGGTAGTCATAGTGTAACAATCTGGAATTGACACTTTGTGTGGTGTTGGAGTAATCCCGACCTTTTGTGTGGCCGTAAATCCATCACTGGTGGTGCGTCTGTTGGTGCAAGTAAGAGAGAAAGAGAACGGCTGTTGTCGATATGACAGATGACAAATAATTTACACGGCAGATAATGACCAGTTTGGATAGATAGAAGTTCTTTTTTTTTTTTACTAGGTTTTTTGTTGTGGTTACGGCCGACAAACAGTTTTGCTCAATAAAGTGACGGATGGAATTCCTACTCTCTTTAAACCGTCTGTACAGACGTCATAATTTCAACAGTGTTGACGAACATTATTTTCTCTGTTGGCCACTTGTTAATCACAGTTGCGTTGCAAAAGCATACCGAACATATCGTTATCTGTTTATTGTGTTTGTAGTTCAGATGGGATTTGATTTTGTGCGCTGCATAGATTTGCTGTGCGCAGAGGGCGTGTGAGCAATGCGCAATTGCGCAGGTGCGCACTAACTTTACCCATGCCGCAACCTCTCTGCTTGGCGAGGACGTACGATGTTGCGCGCGCGACAGTATGTGACACATGTAACAAAGTGCGCTTGTTTTATTTCTCTGTAAGGAGAGACAAGAAAGAGTGAGAAAAGCCTGTAGTGTAATGCCCGCAGCTAAAAGCAACTGTGTGAGAACATATACTCGAATACTCACAAAATAGTAATTTTATACATCGCACAGAGACAAACATGGAGTATATTCTATGTATTGCCCAACCCTACCTTCTACAGTGTGAAGTGTGGCATGTTTAGCTAGTCCTCATCCTCCAGTGATAATAAAACAAGTTTATTTGCTGCAATGATGGTGAGGATTGCTGACTTAGCGAGAATGCGACATTGCGTTGAGGACGCGTTTGTTCGCTTGTTGGTGTCAAGTTTGCAGGACACAGCTGGAATGTGTCATCAACATAGATTATCACAGTATGACCATAGTATTAAAAGCTCTATCATTGACTAAATTTCTATCTTCTATATTGCGCGGCCCGAGTCTGAGTGCCCCTGAGAGGGCCGCTAAAAATATGTGTTTCTCAGCTGTGGTCCGAATGGGCCGCGGCCGTACTCAGTTGTAATACACTTTTCCACCACTTGCGGCAGTAATGACAACATCAAACAGAAGAAGTCTGGAGTTAAGTCATAGAGACGTTTCTTAAGGGCAAAAAGTATATATAAATAAATAAATAAATGGGTTGTACTTGTATAGCGCTTTTCTACCTTCAAGGTACTCAAAGCACTTTGACATTACTTCCACATTTACCCATTCACACACACATTCACACACTGATGGAGGGAGCTGCCATGCAAGGCGCCAACCAGCACCCATCAGGAGCAAGGGTGAAGTGTCTTGCTCAGGACACAACGGACGTGACGAGGTTGGTTCTAGGTGGGATTTGAACCAGTGACCCTCGGGTTGCGCACGGCCACTGCGCCACGCCGTCCCTTATAAAATGGTGAAGCTTAATTTTCATTTTCACTTTTTTAATTATTGAAAGGTTATTAAAGAAACATATACAATCTTATTATCTATTATTATTTTAGTTGTAATTTCTTTATTTTAGCACTGCGTAACTGAGTTTTGTATTCGTTTTTTGAGTCCCTTTTTTGCAGTATATTTGATTCCTATTTATTTTTGTAATCAGCCTGACCTAAGCCTTGATAATAATCTTTGTGATTAATGCATGCTTTCTGGGCAGGGGTTAGTGCATGTGCCTCACAATACGTAGGTCCGGAGCAGTCCTGAGTTCAATCCCGGGCTCGTGATCTTTCTGTGTGGAGTTTGCATGTTTCCCCGTGACTGCTTGGGTTCCCTCCGGGTACTCCGTCTTCCTCCCACTGCCAAAAACATGCACCTGTGGATAGGTTGATTGGCAACACTAAATGTGCCCTATTGTGTGAATGTGAGTGTGAATGTTGTCTATCTGTGTTGGCCCTGCGATGAGGTGGCGACTTGTCCAGGGTGTACCCCGCCTTCCGCCCAAATGCAGCTGAGATAGGCTCCAGCACCCCCCATGATCCCAAAAGGGACAAGCGGTAGAAAATGGATTGATGGATGGACATGCTTTCTGACCATTTGACTTCAGTGTGGGTACGAGAACAGCCAGATGTCCTGTGGGATGCATTGTGGTTATCCACGACCATGCCTTTGTTTTTTTATGGTGTCACTCTGCGTTCTATAACATTATGCATGGCGACTAATGTCTTTTTGCAGCCTGGTTTGCGCCGTCAGCTACACCACACAGTTCGGGGAGAAGCTCTACTTTCGCAAGTTCTTCAAATTCCAGGTGAGGGCGGAGCTTAGCGTTGTCATTAGAGGAGACGTGAGACATGTCACAGCAGACTGGACGTTGAGCTGGCTTTCACTTGTTTGTTATGGTGGCGGGAGAGCAATGGAGACGTTCAGCTTGCACTCTATCTTCAATCAGGTCCTGAAGCCCCTGGATGTGAAGACAAAGTTCTACAACGCAGAGGTAGGTTAGCGCGTCATCATGTTTGTCAGTAGATAGCTTCCATGAACGGTCTCCACCCGGGGAACCCTGCTCCCCCATGTTGATGGGCCAAAGTGGAGATGCAAGGTTCTTCTGGTCGATGACCTTCAGTAGAACATTCATGGTCATCATCTTTGGCATGTGTTCATTTTGTCTTTTATTTTCTCCATTAGAGTGACCTCAGTTCTGTGGTAATGCTCTTATGTTCTCATCGCTTCTTCTCTGCACAAACGACAACAGTGGAAGTGTTAGTAGCATTAGCATGATTAGCATTCAAATGTTCCAACATATGAAGCGACATGTTTGTCTTTGACGTCAACCTTCCACAGTTGTTATTTTGTCCTTCCTGTCGACACGCCTGCTCGCCACTTCCTCCCGCATGGGTATGCTTGTTGTGTGTGCGTGTGTGTGTGTGTGTGTGTGTGTGTGTGTGTGTGTGTGTGTGTGTTTATTTGATTTGATTCACGAGTAGGGATGGGTACCGTTCACAATTGAACCGATACGATACCGATTCCCCGGTGCGCAACGCTACCAATTTTTGTGTTAATAAGTACTACCGTATTTCCTTGAATAGCCGCTCGGGCGCTAATTAATTTAAAACCTCTTTTCACTCCTGCGCTTATTCAAGGCATGCGGTAAAAGTAAGCAAGTGCTAATAATTTTAAAACCTCTTCTCACCCCTGCGCTTACCAATGGCATGCGGTAAAATATTGAATGCGATCAAATAAAAAAATTATTAAAAACATTTCTGCGGCCGCGGCCTGGTGGTTGGGGAACACTGCTCTACAACATGTCATCACGCCCACCTTTACACCATGCTATCTATCTGCGTGCCGGCCGGACGCAAGCAATTCGCTTCTTCTCATACGAGATTGCAATGCATACTTGGTCAATAGCCATACCTTTTACACTGATGGTTGTGATATAAACAACTTTAACACTCTTACTAATATGCGCCAAACTCTGTGAACCCACACCAAACACATTTCTAGAGAACATCGGCTCTGTAACACGTTATAAACGCAACATAAAAATTACCCAGAATGCCATGCATCCATTAGTCTTGGCTATATTATACACGCCCCCCCGGTTTGGTGCTAGCGGGGGGTATAATATAGCCAAGAGTCATAGATGCATGGCATTCTGGGTAAGTGTTATGTTGCATTTATAATGTGTTACAGGGCCGATGTTCTCCCGAAATGTGTTTGGTGTGGGTTCACAGAGTGTGGCGCATATTAGTAAGAGTGGTAAAGTTGTTTTATATCACAACCATCAGTGTGATCTGTATAGTTGTGGAACAAGACCCGTGGTTTACACATAGTAAAAGCAAAAAAACTCCTCCGCCATTTTGAAAAAGACGACAGGGAAAGCGTCACTCGTGACATCACGAATTTGACCCAGCGGTAAAAGTAAGCATGCGCAAATAAATTTGGGGAGCGAGTTTGACCCAGCAGTAATTCAAGGCAGGCGCATATTACATGCCCGGCGGCAATTCAAGGAAATACGGTAAATATTTTTGATAATAACATCTCATTTTTTATTGCAACATTGAATAATGCGCTATTTGTGATGTCCAGTTGTTATATTTTGTTTTATCATTTCATTTCTGAGTCTGATTTGACAATATGACAATTGCAGAAGTTAGATGGCAGTAGGGGTGTTGGCGAGTCAGTTCAGTCTTGGCTCTCTGTTGCCGTGCCCTACAAAGTGTTAATACTGGAAGTATTGTACTAATTGCCCACCAGCTGTTTGATTGTAACTAGAGATGTCTGGTAATACAGGACTGCCAACATTATTGGCCGATTAATGCTTTAAAATGTGATATCGGAAATTATCGGTATCAGTTTCAAAAAGTAAAATTTATGACTTTTTAAAACGCCGCTGTACGGAGTGGTACAGAAGAAGTACAGAACGCCAATAAACCTTAAAGGCACTGCGTTCGCGTGCCGTCCCAGTCACATAATATCAAGGGCTTTTCACACACACAAGTGAATGCAAGGCATATTTGGTCAACAGCCATTCAGGTCACACTGAGGGTGGCTGTATAAACAACTTTAACACTGTTACAAATATGCGCCACACTGTGAATCCACACCAAACAAGAATGACAAACATGTTTCGAGAGAACATCCGCACCGTAACACAACATAAACACAACAGAACAAATACCCAGAAGCCCTTGCAGCACTAACTCCTCCGGGATGCTACAATATACACCCCCGCCCACCTCAACCTCCTCATGCTTTCTCAGGGACAGCACGTCCCAAATTCCAAGCTGCTGTGTTGAGGCATGCTAAAAAAAATAATGCACTTTGTGACTTCAATAATAAATATGGCAGTGCCATGTTGGCATTTTTTTCCATAACTTGAGTTGATTTATTTTGGAAAACCTTTTTACATTGTTTAATGCATCCAGCGGGGCATCACAACAAAATTAGGTATAATAATGTGTTAATTCCACGACTGTATATATTGGTATCGGTTGATATCAGAATTGGTAATTAAGAGTTGGACAATATCAGAATATCGGATATTGGCAAAAAAGCCATTGTCGGACATCTCTAATTGTAACGTGCGTCCTAGTTGTAGTTCTCATTAACAAATTTAAAGGTGTTGAAATCGCTAATGCTAATCAGTAGCATCTCAGTAGCAAAGCCAATGTACAGTATATTAGCATCAAGCTAGCGCATTTATGGAAAAGTGGAGCTTACTTAACTTACGTTGGAGTCTTTTTTTCAGTCAATTCTTAGTTGGCATTGAAAATTGCAATATTACTTAGAGGTAGTTTGGCTGAGTCCGCTCTCAATGCCTCTGGAGTGATTGCCTAAATGCAATGTCGGCAAACGGGTGTGGCGTCATGCAAAACATGGCACTGTTGGATTTTACGTGAATCGGTAGAACCGGCGGGATTCGGTCGGTGCCAAAAAAGTACCAGATTCAGTACCCATTCCTATTCACATGACAATTAAAAATTGTGTGGTTAAGATTCCAATCACAGTCATCATGTTATGAAGCAATTAAGAAGCAATGAAGGGGGCGGGGCCAGGCTGGCTGCGCATGGTGGTCTCTTTGGATGCGTTGAATGGCGGCATGAACTAATCTGGGCTGCTTTCGCTCAGCGTCAACTCCAGTTTTAGTTGACCACAAAGAACCCCAAAGACCACTAGAAAAGAGTGGAACATCTGACTTGTGTTGCCAGGGGCTGTTTAAACTTCTTCATCACCTCACTCATTTTAACCTCCCACGCCCAAACTTGACCGTCTTATACATACTGATCACTAATTAGAATATCTTTCCTAAAAAAGTCTTATTCCCCACAGCTACAGTCATGGCCAAAAGTTTACATACACTTGTGAAGGACATAATATCATGGCTATCATGAGTTTGTCAAAAAACATTCTTAAAGTTTGGTTCTTTTATGAATTTAATATGGATATACTGAAAATGTGACCAAATCTGATGGGTCAAAAGTATACATACAGCAATGTCAAGCATGGTGGTGGTAGTATTATGCTCTAGGCCTGTATTGCTGCCAATGGAACTGGTGCTTTACAGAGAATAAATGTGACAATGAAAAAGGAAGATTACCTCCAAATTCTTTAGGATAACCTAAAATCATCAGCCCGGAGTTTGGGTCTTGGGCGCAATTGGGTGTTCCAACAAGACAATGACCCAAACACACGTCAAAAGTGGTCAAGTAATGGTTAAATCAGGCTAGAATGAAGGTTTTAGAAAGGTCTTCCCAAAGTCCTGACTTGAACACGTGGACAGTGCTGAAGAAACAAGTCCATGTCAGAAAAAACAACAAATTTAGCTGAACTGCACCAATTTTGTCAAGAGGAGTGGTCAAAGATTCAACCAGAAGCTTGTGGATGGCTACCAAAAGCGCCTTATTGCAGTGAAACTTGCCAAGGGACATGTAACCAAATGTTAACATTGCTGTATGTATACTTTTGACCCAGCAGATTTGGTCACGTTTTCAGTAGACCCATAATAAATTCATAAAAGAACCAAACTTAATGAATGTTTTTCGTGACCAAAAAGTATGTGCTCCAATTCCTCTATCAAAAAAAAAAAAAAATCAAGAGTTGTAGAAGTTATTGGAAACTCAAGACAGCCATGACATTATGTTCTTTACAAGTGTACGTAAACTTTTGACCACGACTGTATATATATTTGTGTGTATATATACATAATAAATACAAAATAAGGACATATACCTTTTACTTGGCGCAATAAGATCAAAATTTGGGGCATCTTGATGCAACTTTTTTACTCCTTATACGATACCAATATAGGAGCCTTGAGTATTGGCCAATACTGATATTATTCTGACACGATATCAGCACAAATCATACAAGCTTGTATTATTTTGCAGTGTGTATGTCGGAAAAGTCTTAATCAAGTGGATATACTCAGAGAACAATTGTAGGTATGGCAGATTTATGCTTTTGAAGTGGATCGCAAGTTTTTCGTTGTCCTAATTAGTCATTTTAATAATAGGAGAGAAAAAAGAGAATTGTAGGTATGAAAATCACTTACTTATTATCCATTGGATTGGAGGTGGCAACACTTCCCACGACCCCGAGAGGGACAAGCAGTATAAAATTGATGGATGGGCTTCCTGTTTAACAGAGGCACTGCCTATAGGAAACAATACAAGAGGGCACAACTGATACCACAATCTGTAGAGAGAGTATGGACCATAGACATCTTATAAGTTGAGGCAGTATCGACCACTACTGCCTACTGGTGCTGACGAGATGCAGGGCCGCCATCTTGGAGTGGTGATCCGCTCCATTCAGAGCAATACATTTGGCAGCGCATTTAATTCATCTTACCTCACTGAATACCACTGATTTTCACACGCTTTTTTTTTTGTAATACATGTAGCTATGATAAAGGACACATGTTTTGGTGTGTTTTATTATTCATAGTTTGCTTAACAGTAAGAGAATATTCTTATATGATATAAGTCAGTGGTTCTCAACCTTTTTTCAGTGATGTACCCCTTTTGAACATTTTTTTAATTCAAGTACCCCCTAATCAGAGCAAAGCATTTTGGTTGAAAAAAATAGATAAAGAAGTAAAATACAGCACTATGTTATCAGTTTCTGATTTAATAAATTGTATAATGGTGCAAAATATTGCTCATTTGTAGTGGTCTTTGTTGAACTATTTGGGAAAAAAAGATATAAAAACAACTAAAAACTTATTGAAAAATAAACAAGTGATTCAATTATAAATAAAAAATTCTACACATAGCAGTAATCATCAACTTAAAGTGCCCTCTTTGGGGATTGTAATAGAGATCAATCTGGATTCATGAACTTAATTCTAAACATTTCTTCACAAAAAAATAAATCTTTAACATCAATATTTATGGAACATGTCCACAAAAAATTTAGCTGTCAACACTGAATATTGCATTGTTGCATTTCTTTTCACAGTTTATGAACTTACATTCATATTTTTTTGAAGTATTATTCAATGAATATATATTTATAAAGGATTATTGAATTGTTGCTATTTTTAAAATATTTTTTAAAGATCTCCCGTACCCCTTGGCATACCAGCAAGTAGTCCCAGGGGTACGCGTACGCCCATTTGAGAACCACTGCTATAAGTGACCAGACGTCCGAGATCAAAACTGGGAATATAATCCCAGAGAAGGGGAAAAGAAACGGTCAGATGTTTTTAAGTTCAAGAAACAATACGATTAGGTTATATATACATGCGTATAATCTTACATTAAAAGTGTATGAATACATTAGATATCTATATATCTTAGGTACCTATAGATTGTATCTCTGTTGCTGGAGCAGCAGAGAGTTTATTCTGTCTTGACACTTTGTATTGATATTTAGTATGACATTCTTCCCTTAAATGATAATGTTTACAGTGATTGTTTTATATGTATTTTTTATGCATGTCACTTTGGATAAAAGCGCCAAATACTTAAACATAAACACCTGAAAGTCTTTATATCAGCTAAAATCACCAATCTGTTTCACTGGATTCAGAATAAAACCAAAATCTGTATTCAAATATGACATTTTTAAATTTAATTAATTTCATTGACAAGCTATTCTATTATGGTCATTCTCTTGTTTGCTAGCGGCTACGATTTCAGTACTATTGAAGCTCTTTGCTCCTTCTCAACTCTGTGGTAATATTCTTTTCACAAAATAAAACCAATAGTACGTTAATGTATAAATTTTACTTTTGAAAAGTAATCCCCCGATTCCTATTTTCAACAGTCCGCTCATTTGAGCAGGAAAATGCTGAACAACATCTTTGTTTTCTAACTGTCAACTGTCAGTTTAGGGTGCTCGTCGGCTCCCTATCACCACTTCAAGATGGCGGCCGAATTTCTCGCGTCACAGCAGCCAATGTTGCGTCTACTTATAAGATGTCAATGGTATGGACAACTCGTTTCAGAGTTTGTCCCAAACATGGCGCCCTGTAGTCTCGTTAGGGTTTTTTTGACCAATCACAGAGAGTATGGCCGGACAATCTCTTAAATGATTGGTCAAAAGCCCCTCAGGTGACGACAGGGCGCCATGTTAGGGACCAACTCTCAATACCAGAACACACATGGCGTCTGTAAGGCCGTCGGCTTAAAAAAGAGGACAAAGTAAGTTCTTAATAATGAAATGCCTCCTTTTTGTAAACAAAGTCTCCTGCTTCACCAATTCCTTACCCCCAAGAGATACTAATTATTAACTTTGCTTCAAATAACGCGAATGTAGTTCATCTTCATCAGGATAAATCAGAATCAGAAATACTTTATTAATCCCCGAGGGGAAAATTAAATTTTCAGCACAATCCCATTCAAGATCAGACAAAAATTACAGGGAGACAGAACAGGATCTTCAACTTCCGGCGCCCCTTACAAAAATGTTAAGATACAGGTACACAATGGTAAGGACAAAAAAATCGGTCTGAGCCTGAGCCCCTAGAGAGAGGGTCCAGACTGAGGCCGAGGGAAAACACAACTCATAGCCATAGCACACATCCCTCTTACATGTGTGTAAGAGGGAAACATCAGAGAACACAAATTGACGAGAGTCTGTTTTAAATACAAAATTGTGCGGAGTAAAGCTTTGGGCGTGCAAGGGTTAAACATCCTAACCCGCCCCCTGCCAGCACGTTGACCCTCTCCCCCCCTCTGAGGTGACTTGTTGTCACGGCAGACAGACGAGGTGTTCCTGGAGGCTCAGATCCAGAACATCACCACGTCCCCCATGTTCATGGAGAAGGTGTCCCTGGAGCCTTCCATGATGTACAACGTGAGCGAGCTCAACACGGTCACCCTCCAAGACCAAGGGTACGTGTGTCTGACGTGGAACACCGCGCGGGGTCAAAGGTCAGCCTGACTCCTCTGCGTCCTACCAGGGTGTCGACGTTTGGGAAGATGTCCTACCTGCAGCCCATGGACACACGGCAGTACCTCTACTGCTTGAAGCCCAAGCCCGAGTACGCCGAAAAGGCCGGCGTCATCAAGGGCGTGACGGTGATCGGGAAGCTGGACATCGTGTGGAAGACCAACCTGGGGGAGAGAGGACGGCTGCAGACCAGCCAGCTGCAGAGAATGGTGCTGTTAGCATGCCTGTTAGCAAATTGTCACGAGAATAACACACGTCGTACGGTCTCCCAGGCTCCGGGCTACGGAGACATCCGACTGTCCATGGAGACCATTCCTGACACGGTGAACCTGGAAGAACCATTCGACATCAGCTGTAAAATCACAAACTGCAGGTCAGTGAGCGCCTGCGCATCGACGGTTCAGCTTTGATTGATTGAGACTTTTATTAGTAGATTGCACAGTAATGTACATATTCCGTACAAATGACCACTAATAGGTAACACCCGAGTAAGTTTTTCAACTTGTTTAAGTCGGGGTCCACGTTAATCAATTCATGGTATAAATACAAACCCCGTTTCCATATGAGTTGGGAAATTGTGTTGGATGTAAATATAAACGAAATACAATGATTTGCACATCATTTTCAACCTATATTCAATTGAATGCACTACAAAGACAACATATTTGATGTTCAAACTGATAATTTATTTATTTATTTTTTGCAAATAATCATTAACTTTAGAATTTGATGCCTTAGAATTTGATGCCAGGAACACGTGACAAAGAAGTTGGGAATAGTAGCAATAAATACTGATAAAGTTGAGAAATTCTCATCAAACACTTATTTGAAACATCCCACAGGTGTGCAGGCTAATTGGGAACAGGGGGGTGCCAAAATTGGGTGTAAAAGCAGCTTCCATGCAATGCTAAGTTTTTCACAAACAAGGATGGGGCGAGGGTCACCAATTTATAAGCAAATTGTCAAACAGTTTTAGAACAACATTTGTCAATGACCTATTGCAAGGAATTTTGGTATTTTAGCATCTACGGTCTGTAAAATCATCAAAAGGTTCAGAGAATCTGGAGAAATCACTGCACGTAAGCGACGATATTACAGACCATTTATCCCTCATGCGGTACTGCATCAAAAAAAGACATCGCTGTGTAAAGGATATCACCACATGGGCTCAGGATCACTTCATAAAACCACTGTCAGTAACTAAAGTTGGTCTCTACATCTGTAAGTGCAAGTTAAAACTGTGCTATGAGAAGCAAAACCCATTTATCAACAACACCAAGGAACGTCGCTGGCTTCGCTGGGCCAGAGCTCATCTACGATGGACTGATGCAAAGTGGAAAGGTGTTCTGTGGTCTGTCGAGTCCACATTTGAAATTATATTTGGAAACTGTGGACGTGGTGTCCTCCGGAACAAAGAGGAAAATAACCATCCGGATTGTTTTAGGCCCAAAGTTCAAAAGCCAGCATCTGTGATGGTATGGGGCTGTATTAGTGCCCAAGGCATGGGTAACTTACACATCTGTGAAGGCACCATTTTTGCTGAATGGTCCATACAGGTTTTGGAGCAACATATGTGGTCATCCAAGCAACGTTAGCATGAACGCCCCTGCTTATTTCAGCAAGACAACGCCAAGCCACGTGTTACAACAGCTTGGTTTCGTAGTTAAAGAGTCTGGGTACTTTCCTGGCCAGCCTGCAATCCAGACCTGTCTCCCATCGAAAATTTGTGGCGCATTATGAAGCGTAAAGTACGATGGCAGAGACCCCGGACTGTTGAACTACTAAAGCTTTGCATAAAACAAGAATGGGAAATAATTCCACTTTCAAAGCTTCAACAATTAGTTTCCTCAGTTCCCAAACGTTTATTGAGTGTTGTTAAAAGAAAAGGTGATGTAAAACAGTGGTGAACATGCCCTTTCCCAACTACTTTGGCACATGTTGCAGCCATGAAATTCTAACTTAATTATTATATGCAAAAAAAATAAAGTTTGAGTTTGAACATCAAATATCTTGTCTTTGTAGCATATTCAACTGAATATGGGTTGAAAAGGATTTGCAAATCATTGTATTCTGTTTGTATTTACATCTAACACAATTTCCCAACTCATATGGAAATAGGGTTTGTATATACTATCAGCATAATACAGTCCTCACACAAGTTAATCATCAGAGTATATACATTGAATTATTTACATTATTTACAATCCGGGGGGTGGGTTAGGTTGGGTTGCTATCAGCATACTTCAGTCATCAACAATTATATCATCTGAGAAATGGACATTGAAACAGTGTAGGTCTGACTTCGTAGGATATGTACAGCGAGCAGTGAACATAGTGAGCTCAGAAAGCAAAAGAACAAGTATTTACATTCGATTATTTACAATCCGGGGATGTGGAGGGGGAGGGTGTGTTTCGGGTTGTAATTTCCTGGCGGTATACTTTTAGTGCGGTTTTGAAGGAGGGTAGAGATGCACTTTCTTTTACACCTGTTGGGAGAGCATTCCATATTGATGTGGCATAGAAAGACAATGAGTTCAGACCTCTGTTAGATCGGAATCTGGGTTTGACTTGGTTTGTGGAGCTCCTCCTGGTGTTGTGGTTATGGCGGTCATTGACGTTATTGCGTGTGTTGCAGCGAAAGGACCATGGACCTGGTTCTTGACATGTGCAACACGTCTTGCATACACTGGTGCGGCGTGTCGGGCCGAGCCTTGGGGAAGCTCAACCCCGCCGCCTCGCTCTCCCTCCCGCTAACGCTGCTGTCGTCCATGCAGGGACTGCAGGTACACATCTTTATTCCACTTTGCACCTCTAACTGTTAGCATGCTAACATTATGATACTAACTTTTTATTACATTTTGCTGCCATACACCTCAGTCATATAACTTTGTACGTGACACATGCAAAAATTAGCATGCTAACTTCTTTAGCAAATTTTGCCGATGTACACCTAGAGTCATATATCTTGGTGTGTGACACATGGTAACTGTAAACATGCTAACAATAAGATGCTAACTTTCTAGCCAATTTTGCCAATGTACAGCCTAAATTCATCTAACTTGGTACGTGACACGCGGTAACTGGTAGCATGCTAATGTTAACATGATAGCCTGCTAACATTAGCGTGCTAACTGTCTAAGCCAATTTTTTAGCTGTACATCTCCAGAATAATATAACTTGGTACTCGACGCATGCTAACATTAACATAGTAATGTTAGCATGCTAACTTTGTTAGCCAATATTTCCACCATACACTTCAGTCATATTATTTGATACGTGACAAATGCTCAAATGTAAACATGTCAACAATAGCATGCTAGCATTAACATGCTAACTTTTTTTAACCAATTCAGCCGATGCACACCTTAGTCTCATAACTTGGTACGTGACACAGGGTAACTGTTTGCATGATAGCATGCTAACTTTAGCGTGCTACCTTTTAAGGCAATGTTTCAGGCATACACTTCAGTCATTTAACTTGGTACTTGACCATGCTAATTGTTAGCATGGTAATAATTGTATCCAGTTTTCCGGTGTACACCTTAGAATAATATCACATGTACATGACCAGAGTTGGGTTGGTTATTGAAAACCGGTAACTAGTTACAGTTACTAGTTACTTTACTTCAAAAATAACTCAGTTACTTACACCAAAAAGTAATGTGTTACTGTGAAAAGTAACTATTTAGTTACTTCTTTTTTTAATTTTATTTAAGGCTCTTATAATGCCCTTTTAGCCTTCATTTCAGTACTATTATTGCACTGGAGAATAATACAATCTGTTGATCAACTTGACATGCATTTGGATCATTCAACTCTGCTAAGCCATGTGATCTCTATACAACACACAAAGACAAAGGTATGTTTTAAAGGCCTACTGAAACCCACTACTACCCACCACGCAGTCTGATAGTTTATGTATCAATGATGGAATATTAACATTGCAACACATGCCAATACAGAATTTTAGTTTACTAAATTGCAATTTTAAATTTCCCGGGAGTTTTTTCTTGAAAACGTCGCGTAATGATGACGTGTACGCTTGACGTCACGGGCTGTTAGGAAGTATGAGCGCTGCGCACACACACAGCTAAAAGTCGTCTGCTTTAACGGCATAATTACACAGTATTTTGGAGATCTGTGTTGCTGAATCTTTTGCAATTTGTTCAATCAATATTGGAGGAGCCAAAGTAGAAAAGTGGAGTTGGGAGGCTTTAGCCTTTAGCCACACAAACACGGAGGTGAAACTTTACTATGGATCAGAGCGGACATGGATCCCAACCGAATGTCAACCAACAGGTTTCAGTGAGAAAATTGTGGTTAAAAAGTCGCTTCTTACTGGATTTCAGCTGAGCTTGTGCCGCCCATTAAGCTGTCATAGACTTCCCTGAGAGACTGCGCGTCAACAACCGGCCGTGGACGTACACTTCCGACTATCAGGTACTGTTAAACTCACTAAAACACTAGCAACACAATAGAAAGATAAGGGATTTCCCAGAATTATCCTAGTAAATGTCTCTAAAAACATATGAATCCGTCTCAATGCAATCGTGTTTTGTTTTTTTCTAGTCCGTCGCTATCAATATCCTTAAACGTGGATCTTTCATCCTTGCTCAAATTAATGGGGAAATTGTCGTTTTCTCTGTCCGAATTGCTGTTTTTGTTGGGGGCTCCCATTAAAATCAATGTGAATATGTGAGGAGCCATCAACATGTGACGTCATCGTCTGTGACTTCCGATAGAGGCAGGGCTTTTCTCTTAGCACCGAAAGTTGCGAACTTTATCGTGGATGTTCTCTACTAAATCCTTTCAGCAAAAATATGGCAATATCGTGAAATGATCAAGTATAACACATAGAATGGACCTGCTATCCCCGTTTGAATAAGAAAATCTAATTTCAGTAGGCCTTTAAAGGGCCAATTTCATTTGGGCCAGAACAAATTGACAAAACTATTTAAAATAGAGGCAGCATAACATACATTAGTTACAAACCGCATAATAACATGTCACAACATAGCTGTAAACCAGGCTTCACCCAAGGATGGCACACATCACGTGATTATATGTCATGTCACTATATGCAGCACACATACTTCTATACACACGCCTTACCAGGCGTTTTTTTCTCTCAAGGAATTGTGAAATAAAATCATATATTCATGACATCAACACTACTGAAGCCCAGAACACTCTACACATTTCCCCATTTTTAGGTTAGAGAAAAGGAAAAATTGGCCAGGTCCACTAGGATCCCTCTTTATGTTTGTGAACTTCATAGTCTATATATACATTTAGAGTGATGTGATAATCAAACACTCTAGAAGTCTGGAATGAAAGAGTATATAAGAGAATTGACAGTGTGTGTGTACCTTCAGTGATGAATGATGAGCACAGGCAGAGTTTTGAGTGTTTTCTTTAGCTTGTTTTCCATGTTTATGTACTCACTGTCCACTGTGTCCAGCTGCCTGAAAGCGGGTGACTCCACTGTAGAAATAGCCTGCATGTCTTCTAGCACACACACTGCAATGGCTCTATCAATGTTGTCCTTGCAAGCAGTCCCTCCGTTAAAATCCAGCCGCTGTGTGTCTCTCTTTACTAGCTTGGACGAAGCATGTTGTTTTAGTAGGTGTTTCAGCAGATTTGAATTGCTGTTTTTTGGTAGAAGATAGGATCTTAGGTCCAAGACACAACTTACATTTAACTAAAATGTTCTTTTCTTTTTGCTCGTCAAAAGAAAAGTAGTGAGATCATCTCCAGGTTAAGAAACTCGGCTTCGGCTTTGGCATGTCTTGTTAGTAAACACAGATCCCTCCCCCCGCCCCACACACACACACCCACACAGAGCTCGGGCGCGCCTCTTCCTCTTAACACAGGAACAGTCAAAAGAATGACACCGCAGCAATAAAACACACTCAGATCTTTTCAGTTTCTAGCCGATACTATATACAAAATAACGTAAAATAACGCAGGAACGCATCATGTAGTAACGGTAACTGAGTTACTGAATATAAAAAATAACGCGTTAGACTACTAGTTCCCGCCGAAAATAACGGTGTTACTTTGTAAAGCTTTAGTCCCAACAACACTGGACGTGACACATGGTAACTGTTGGCATACTAAAGGCCTACTGAAATTAGATTTTATTATTTAAACGGGGAAAGCAGGTCCATTCTATGTGTCATACTTGATGATTTCGCGATATTGCCATATTTTTGCTGAAAGGATTTAGTAGAGAACATCCACGATAAAGTTCGCAACTGGAGAAAAGCCCTGCCTCTACCGGAAGTCGCAGACGATGATGTCACGTGTTGATGGCTCCTCATATATTCACATTGATTTTAATGGGAGCCTCCAACAAAAAGTGCTATTCGGACCGAGAAAACAACAATTTCCACATTAATTTGAGCGAGGATGAAAGATTTGTGTTTGAGGAAATTGATAGCGACGGACTAGAAAAAAAAACAAGTTAAAAAAAAAAACGCGATTGCATTGAGACGGATTCATATGTTTTTAGACACATTTACTAGGATAATTCTGGGAAATCCCTTATCTTTCTATTGTGTTGCTAGTGTTTTAGTAAGTTTAACAGTACCTGATAGTCGGAAGTGTACGTTTACGGCCGGGTGTCGACGCGCAGTGTCTCAGGGAAGTCGACAGCAGCTGTATAGGCGGCACAAGCTCAGCTGATATCCGGTAAGAAGCGACTTTTTAACCACAATTTTCTCACCGAAACCTGCAGGTTGACATTCGGTTGGGATCCATGTCCGCTCTGATCCATAGTAAAGTTTCACCTCTGTGAATTTTAAACAAGGAATCACCGTGTGTTTGTGTGGCTAAAGGCTAAAGCTTCCTAACTCCGTCTTTCTCCTTTGACTTCTCCAATATTAATTGAAGAAATTGCAAAAGATTCAGCAACACATATCTCCAAAATACTGTGTAATTATGCCGTTAAAGCAAACGACTTTTAGCTGTGTGTGTGTGCAGCGCTCATATCCCTAACAGCCCGTGACGTCAAGCGTACGCGTCATCATTACGCGACGTTTTCAGGAAAAAACTTCCGGGAAATTTAAAATTGCAATTTAGTAAACTAAAAAGGCCGTATTGGCATGTGTTGCAATGTTAATATTCCATCATTGATTGATATACAAACTATCAGACTGTGTGGTGGTGGGTTTCAGTAGGCCTTTAATGTTACTTAGACTTAGACTTCCTTTTATTGTCATTCAAATTCGAACTTTGCAGTACAGATAAGAACAACATTTTGTTGCATTAACTCATGGTAGTGCAGGATAAAAGAGCACTGCGAACTTTTTAGGCAAATTTTTCGGCTGTTGCTAACAATAGCATACTAAGTTTTTAAGCTAATTTTTTTAAGCTTCACCCTAGGAGTCATATAACTTGGTAATTAACACACTCTGACTTAATATTAGCATGCTAACAGTTAGCATGTGTCACACACCCACTAAGTTACTGTACATAAGTGAGGTGTACAGTGGCAGAATTAACTCAAAGAAATGTGTCGTGTGTGTGTGTAAACAGTAGTAAAGCTGTCCGTCACATCACATTGTTGTTTTATTTCAGAGCATTTCTGGCCTGAGACTGACGGACTCGTTTCTAAAGAGGACGTATGAGTACGACGACGTGGCTCAAGTGTGTGTGGTGTGTCCGAATAACGGCCACCTTTCTTAGCTCCTTTTTTAGCACTTTTTTTTTTTTTTTTTTTTTAAAGATGCTAACGGACCAATTGTGGACCTCGCAATGCAACACTTAATGAGGACGACGCTGGCTGGGTTTTAGCTTGCAAATGAATGTGAATAATGTTGAAAAGAATGATGTACATGTGAATAAATGTTAATAAAATCTGTATGAATCATGTTAAGAAGCCTATTGATATGTTGTGTGCTTAGGAAAACAACTCAAGTATTTTAGGACTTTTTGACCAACTATTAATTGCTATTTCTCTCATCAGATGGTGTACCTAATGAAGTGGCCAGTGTGTGCAACCCATTTCCTGTGACAGATATCCAATGAAGATGACAGAAGAGAACAAAGAGTGAGTCAAATTCCAGGACATTTATTTATTCGGACAAGTGATTGGAGGAAGCGTCTTCCTGGCCCAGCAGTTGCTAATTGTTTCCATAGAGCATCTGATGCCAAATTCCAGATTTTAAAGCATGCAGGAGGAGCCACCTTAACACTTGGACTACATCCTCAAAACATAATACAATCTTAAAGGGAGGGGCTGCTTGTGATTTATTACGTGGTGCTAAAGTGCAATGACGTCATAATGCAGGCTGCGGACAACACGCGTGTCGGTCACGTTTTTGATAGAATAACTTGGCTGGGAGGCCTCAGTGTTCCAAGATGAAGACACCACCATTCTAGAAGTCGGATGCAGATTAGCCTTCTTGGCTAAGTCTATCCGGCGAGTATAAAGCCACGCTGTGCGGCGTGCGCTTGAAAATTTCAATCTGTGGTTTGACCTCGAGCAAAAGTCGAAGGGTTCTATTCTCAAGATGCTCCCTATCAAAACTCTTCCCCCACATATTGTCCCGCTGACTTAAAAGGTGATTATTAAGATTTGTTTCTTACATTCAGAACACTTTGTTGTGGTCTACATAACATTTAATGATGTTTTTTTGGTCAACATATTGCATAGATTATGTTTTACAGACCATTTTCAAGCAGCTTTCTGACCGTCTCTTCAGTCTGGCGGTCTTATTTGCGTGCCTCCACTTCAACGGCGTCTTCTCCCCGCCATCTTTGTTGTAGCTTTAAGCGCCTTCATATGCATTGCAGAGACTGAAATCTAAGTAAGATTAAATATCTCAAATAAGGGTGATATTTTCTTAATTTCTGTCTGATAAGATAATTCTTCTAACTAAGAAGATTTTATGTTAGTGTTTTACTTGTTTTAAGGGTTTTGGTCCTAAATGCTAAGATTTTATAACCTATAGTGTGTAAAACATGCTTGAAACTAGAATATCAACTGTTGCAAAGCTGTGTCTTCAACACCCACAAGTATGAAACTACTTTTTATATAGTAATAGTAATAATTTCTTATTTCACGCATGAAAAAAAATCAGGACTTTGACACAATTGTGTCTCATATTAAAACAGATGAAAGCCAAATGGACTTTGCGGTTTTATTTTCAATGAAACAATACAAAATACGTACTCATATAGTAGTACAGTTGTTATTAGTGAGATTATTCTTATTTCAAGGTATTTTTTGGGTTCATTGAGGTTAGCTAATTTTACTTGTTTTGGTAAGTCTTGACAAGCCAAATTTTCTTGTTCAATTTTCTGATAATTTTGCTTAGTACAAATAAAATACCCCTAATTTTTGTATGTTTTATTCTTGATTTTGAACACTGACTTTTTGCAGTGTGGAGTCTACTAACAGATGCAAGTTACGCTATTTTGTATTATAAATGGCAACAGCGGAGGGTGCATGTACGTGTGGGGCGGTATAGCTCGGTTGGTAAAGTGGCCCTGCCAGCAACTTGAGGGTTCCAGGTTCGATCCCCGCTTGCGCCATCCTAGTCACTGTCATTGTGTCCTTGGGCGAGACACTTTACCCGCCCGCTCCCATTGTCACCCATGTAATGTAACTTAGATATTTGGTTTCACTATGTAAAGCGCTTTGAGTCACTAGAGAAAAGCGCCATTTAAATATAATTCACTTCACGAGCCGGTCTGAGATTAAGTTTATCGCACATAGAAAATGTGAAATAGAACCTCGGAGGCATGGCGGAGATAGTTATATAACAATTTTGCCTTTCTTCATTCTGCCTCCAAACAAACTGTTTTGAATTTGCCCGATTTGTGACGTTTTTCGGAGTTGTGACGAAAGCGGATTATCCATATATGGTAAAAAATGTACCTAGAGAGCATTGCGCGAGTCCGCCATTGTAGTCAATAAACTCCTTCTTTTTCTCTATCCTCTTATTGTGGGGCAGACTGGCTTGTACATGCACATGCGTCCTTCGCTGTTGCCATTTCTAATACTCCATCTGCAAGCACTAAAAACTACATGGCGAAGAGGTGGAAGACACAAAACAGCGCATTCTTTAAAGAACGGTCAGAAAGAGGCTTGAAGACGGTCTGTAAAACATCATCCATGCAACATTTCAACCAATTACACCACAAGGAAGTGTATTAAATGTAGAAAAAAATCATAAAAATCATAATATGACCCTTTCAAGTACTTAAATTCTGACATGGAATGGGGCTGGAATAAATCTAGCGCCCCTGGAAGGTGAAACGTTATATAGCACAAGTTTGGATGCAGTGTACGCCACTTAAAATAAAATGATAAAATAAACTTTTTAGAAAACTATCAAATCTACTTTGACTGCTTGTGAATCGATCACAAATCAAAATGCACATCGTTGTCTTGTGAGTGCGATCACAGCGGAAGGGGACCGTGCGTTTATCTGCCATGTTTAAACATCCTGGTACTAATGGACGTTCAATGCACCTGGACTGGGATCATTGAACTATGTGACTATTTAATGAAAAATACATATAGTTAAATGAAGAATACATATAATGTAGCGTCTATCAATTGAACTGTCATTAGTAACGAGCTCGTCTTCATTCCAGACTGAGGCACTAGGTGGGGTCGATGGAAGGATATGAATAAGATTTCACGTGCGTGAAACAACACAAGTGGGAGAATAAGGCCCTAAATAAGTACAACTGGGTGAGTCTGTATGTACTTCTTTAAATGGTACTCGTAATAAAGTGCAAGACTAATCTTGTTAGTCTATGTAAACTAGGGATGTCCAATCTACGGCTCGCCGACGCATTCAATTTGCCCCGCAAAATGCGGCATCTTGCCAGCAGGAAGAATATATTCAACTATCTATGATGCTGCCAATTTGTCACCATCAAGTGGAAAATGCGAGTTAATCAAGACAATGATGTTTAACTATGCTCTGAGTGGAAACACGCACAACATTTACATACATTACCCATTGCAAACAACCTTCCCTTGTCATGGTGAAAAAAAAAAAATTGGTTGAGCAATGTTCTTGCTCAATGAACTTTAGATATGATAAAAAATGTCCATTCACCATAAAAAAATCCAAATTACACCCATTTAAATCCATTAAAAAGCATGATGGGAAAATGAAAAACCCTCTCCACGTATCCATGGTTGGTGCATTTTAGCTCCTTGATATTTCTGGTTGATTACAAAACTTAAAGAGATCGTCACAGAAGTGAACTAGGTAGGAATCCAATTTTCACATACTGTATTTTTCGGACTATAAGTCGCAGTTTTTTTCATAGTTTGGCCGGGCGTGCAACTTATAATCAGGAGCGACTTATGTGTGAAATTAACACATTACTGTAAAATATCAAATAATGTTATTTAGCTCATTCATGCAAGAGACAAGACGTATAAGATTTCATCGGATTTAGCGATTAGAAGTGACAGATTGTTTGGTAAACGTATAGCATGTTCTATATGTTATAGTTATTTGAATGACTCTTACCATAATATGTTACGTTAACATACCAGGCACCTTCTCACTTGGTTATTTATGCGTCATATAACGTACACTTATTCAGCCTGTTGTTCACTATTCTTTATTTATTTGAAGTTGCCTTTCAAATGTCTATTCTTGGTGTTGGGTTTTATGAAATAGACTTCCCCCAAAAATGCGACTTATACTCCAGTGCGAGTTATATATTTTTTTTTCCTTCTTTATTATGAAATTTCGGCAGGTGCAACTTATACTCCGAAAAATACGGTACTCTTTATATCCAATTATATTAATTATAAGTCATACATCCATTATATTGATATATATGTATAGGCAATATATATATATTAGAGATGCGCGGATAGGCAATTATATAATCCGCAACCGCATCACTAAAGTCGTCATCCACCCGCACTAACATTTAATCAGAACTGCAACCGCCCGCCACCTGCCCGTTGTTATATATGCGGAGTCGGCGACCTTTACCATTGCAAGAGCTAGTTTGACCCGTGTCACAAAGTAAAGAAGGCAATGGGAGCCGCTAACGTTCTAGCGAATGTCCGATGGTGTTCATTCAGATAACGGGAATAAGGGCGTGCTGTGAAGCCATTGCCTTTGACACCTTCAACAACATGTACGAACCGTTTGTCAGTCCAGCAACATGTTGTATGCACCTTACGCAAACACACGTACAAGATTGAAGGGCATACTGGGTGATACAGAGTACACTAATGGTTGTAAAATAACAAAATTTAACACTCTTACTAATATGCGCCACACCAAACAAGAATGACAAAAACATTTCGGGAAACATCCTCACAGTAACACAACATAAACGCAACACAACAAATACCCAGAATCCTTTGCATTCATGACATTTCCTGGATATATTTTACACCCCAGCGCCCCCAACCCCGCCCACCTTACCGACGCACGAAATGTGTTTGTCATTCTTGTTTGGTGTGGCTTAACAGCATGGCACATATTAGTAAGAGTGTTAAAATTGTTTATATCACAACCATCAGTGTACTCTGTATCACCCAGTATGCCTTGCGGTCGTGTGGGTGTGTCAGTGGAAGCCACTCACAACATATTGCTGGACTTGCAAGTAAATAGTACATGTTGTAGAAGGCGTCAAAGGCAAAGGCTTCATAGCACGCCCTAATACTTATTAACTGGGTGACTGCCGGCATACATACTTGAGAATGTTTACTTCAACTAATGTCTTTTTCGCTTTGTGACACGGGTCCAAAATGGCTCTTTGAATGGTAAAAGTTACCGATCTCTGAACCATGTATATCATATATTTCCAAATGGTTCAACCGCCACCCGCCCGAATTTATTTAAAATCGATTTTTTCGTCATGTCACCCGCCCGACCAGCAGACTCCGTGGGTGAAACCGCGCATCTCTAATATATATATATATATATATCCATCCATCCATCCATTTTCTACCGCTTATTCCCAACCTTATTACGACACATCTAGTAACATGTCTAAAATGTGATGGCGTCTTCTATGTGTGAACACTGAGGGTTGAATGAGAAGAACAAACATGGCGTCACGAGTCCCAGAAAAAGCATTTTGGACCACTCTGAAGATAAGTCAGTCATGTGCGTCGCATGTTTTTTTGTTTCTTTACAGTCCTCTCTCGGATCCAGCCTGGGTGGGATCATCTTGGTTGTCGGGACACTCCCATCTTCAGGTAAAGAGGTCACGTCAGAGAGCGTTGACAAACATCCACCCCAGCGACGGCGAGCACCAACCTGAGCGGATCACGAGTGCTCCTCAGCGCTGCCGCTGAAGGAGCGGCTCCTGATGTGGTTCCGTAGCTGCTCGATCAGCTCCGGGTTCTGCTGCTGGATCTGCTGGGCAAACTGCTGCCCTCTGGTGGACACAAGCCAAGGCAAGTCATTTCGCCGAAGTTGACACTGCGATTTCTTTTCCCCATATGTACTTACGCTTCAATTAAACTGGAAATGTCCGACAGTCCGCCTAATCCAGCCGCCGGCCCGCCCACGGCGTTGGACATCATTCCCGACATGCTGAGAACATGGCAAGAAAGTCACAGTGAGACACACTTGGCACTTAATGCTAAGTTAACAGCTAATAGAGACAACACTCACAGCTGCTGGACTTGTTGGTTCTGCATCACACTGGCTGCCTAAAATGTCCAAAAGAGTGTAAAATGTGACTAACTTCAGGTTATATAAAAACAGGCGGAAGTGGCGTGATTACCATGCTGATGAAGGCAGGGTTGTTGATTAAACTGGCCATGTCGAATCCTAGTCCAGCCGCAATCTGTAGTACATCCAACATGATAAGTGTTAATTTTGACAGCAATTGTTAATTTAGTTTCATCATAGTATTTTGATGAAAATCTAGTTAAATGTTGGTCCTATTTTAATCATCCTGATTGATTTAGTGTTAGTCTAGTTTCACTCAACTAAATTCCTCAACAATTCCGTTTGCTTGAAAGATGAGAAATCTGGTCTTCTGGGTTGTTAAGTTGTGCCAAAGACATAGACTTAGACATTAGACTTAGACAAACTTTAATGATCCACAAGGGAAATTGTTCCACACAATAGCTCAGTTACAATGATGGAAAGGACAATGCAGCTATAAATAGACTAAATATAGCAATATAAAATATAACATATATAGGTACATTATATTTTACAAACCCCGTTTCCATATGAGTTGGGAAATTGTGTTAGATGTAAATATAAACGGAATACAATGATTTGCAAATAATTTTCAACCCATATTCAGTTGAATATGCTACAAAGACAACATATTTGATGTTCAAACTAATTAACCTTTTTTTTTTTCAAATAATCATTCTCTTTGGAATTTGATGCCAGCAACACGTGACAAAGAAGTTGGGAAAGGTGGCAATAAATACTGATAAAGTGGAGGAATGCTAATCAAACATTTAT
Organism: Nerophis ophidion; assembly: GCF_033978795.1. NCBI lineage: Eukaryota > Metazoa > Chordata > Actinopteri > Syngnathiformes > Syngnathidae > Nerophis > Nerophis ophidion. Next base: position 27,499,923 of record NC_084618.1, on the reverse strand, counting down.
TTGGAACATCCCACAGGTGTGAAGGCTAATTGGGAACAGGTGGGTGCCATGATTGGGTATAAAAGCAGCTTCCATGAAATGCTAAGTAATTCACAAACAAGGATGGGGTGAGGGTCACCACTTTGTAAGCAAATTGTCGAACAGTTTTAGAACAACATTGCTCAACGAGCTATTGCAAGGAATTTAGGGATTTTTCCCATCTACTGTCCGTAAAATCATCAAAAGGTTCAGAGAATCTGGAGAAATCACTGCACGTAAGCGATGATATTACGGATTTTTGATCCCTCAGGCGGTACTGCACCAAAAACCGACATCAGTGTGTAAAGGATATCACCACATGGGTTCAGGAACACTTCATAAAACCACTGTCAGTAACTACAGTTGGTCGTTACATCTGTAAGTGCAAGTTAAAACTCTACTATGCAAAGCCAAACCCATTTATCAACAACACCAAGGAACGCCGCCGGCTTTGCTGGGCCAGAGCTCATCTAAGATGGACTGATGCAAAGTGGAAAGGTGTTCTGTGGTCTGACGAGTCCACATTTCAAATTATATTTGGAAACAGAGGACGTGGTGTCCTCCAGAACAAAGAGGAAAATAACCATTCAGATTGTTATAGGCGCAAAGTTCAAAAGCCAGCATCTGTGATGGTATGGGGGTGTATTAGTGCCCAAGGCATGGGTAACTTACACATCTGTGAAGGCACCATTAATTCTGAATGGTCCATACAGGTTTTGGAGCAACATATGTTGTCATCCAAGCAACGTTATCATTTCAGCAAGACAATGCCAAGCCACAACAGCGTAGTTTTGTAGTACTTTCCAGGCCCGCCTGCAGTCAAAACCTGTCTCCCATCGAAAATGTGTGGCGCATTATGAAGCATTAAATACAACAGCTCGCCCCATCCTTGTTTGTGATTTACTTAGCATTTCATGGAAGCTGGTTTTATACCCAATCATGGCACCCACCTGTTCCCAATTAGCCTGCACACCTGTGGGATGTTCCAAATAAGTGTTTGATGAGAATTTCTCAACTTTATCAGTATTTATTGCCACCTTTCCCAACTTCTTTGTCACGTGTTGCTGGCATCAAATTCTAAAGTTAATGATTATTTGCATTAAAAAAAAATGTTTTCGCAGTTTGAACATCAAATATGTTGTCTTTGTAGCATATTCAACTGAATATGGGTTGAAAATGATTTACAAATCATTGTATTCCGTTTATATTTCCATTTAACACAATTTCTTAACTCATATGGAAACAGGGTTTGTATATACTGATATTAAATTATGTCTATATCATATTTACAATATATAACAATTACCATGTACAATATTACAGTATATGTAACAGCTGCAGCTTAAAATAGAGAGTAAATCCAGCAGAAAATAGACATTAAAAACAAAGAGAAGTAGCCATTGGACAGGAAATTGATCAAAGTGCACTGTACTGATATCCAGGCAAGCTCGTCCATGGTTTGAAAAAAAATAAGTGGTGGAGTAATCGGTCTTGCTCCTGCTCTGCCGTCTTTAATATTAACCGTAGTTCAATTCACTATAAGTAATTTTGAAATATGGGTTTCGGCCTAAATAATTAGCCTGCAGACGACGCTTCAAGTTGGTTGAATTTTTACTGGAGAAAATCGAGCCACAGGGTTTACAATGTGTGTTGTCTCCCGCGGCAAAAGTAAAGCACATCCATATGTCTTCTCTTCTCTTTCTTCCGGGTGCAGAAGATATACAGTGGAACCTCGATTTATGAACTTCATTGGTTCTTGACCATGGTTTGTAAATAACAAAGTTTGTATAGAGAGGCAAAGTTCCACGTAACAATGTAAATATAAATAAAGGGTTCTAGCCTCGACAAAAAGTCCCTATTTTAGTTAAGATATGCACACTGTGATCCCAATATAAAGTGATGTACAGTACAATTTATAAAAACAAACATAACTAAAGGGGTGATGGATCAACTTTCTGTGTAATAAAAATGTCAAAACAACAACAAACTTCTATATGGTCGGCTCTGCCAACACGTGCACACACACACAGAAGTCACAAATCCCTAAATTTAACAACCATATTTTTACAATAATAAATAGAGATGACCGATAATACCGGCCTGCCGATTTTATCGGCCGATAAATGCTTTAAAATGTAATATCGTAAATTATCGGTATGTGTTTCAGCCTCCCGATTTTCCCGGGAGACTCCCGAATTCCAGGGCCCCTCCCGATTTCCACCCGGACAATATTATTGGGGGCGTGCCTTAAAAGCACTGCCTTTAGCGTCCTCTACAACCTGTCGTCACGTCCGCATTTACTCCATACAAACAGCGTGTCAGCCCAGTCACATAATATATGCGGATGTAACACACACATAAGTGACTGCAAGGGATACTTGATCAACAGCCCTACGGATCACACTGAGGACGGCCGTATAAACAACTTTAACACTGTTACAAATATGCGCCACACTGTGAACCCACAAGAATGATAAACACATTTCGGGAGAACATCCGCACCGTAACAAAACAGAACAAACATCCAGAACCCCTTGCAGCACTAACTCTTCCGGGACGCTAGAATATACACCCCACGCTACCACCAAAATCGGCTCCCCCAACCCCGCCCACCTCAACCGATATCGACAATAAAGCCATTATCAGACATCTCTAATAATAAATATTTTAAAAAGTAAAATGCACACACATTAATAATGGCAAAGAACAGATGAGAAAGGAGTAGACAGAGGGGGAGAGGGGAGCTGTACGTGTCTGTATTTTTGTGCTTTAGTAAGAGTAAAGGGCTGCTCTGGAATGAGAGAAGAAATAGTGTCCTTTCCTTCGCTGTGATATATTTCTGTTCTGGCATCTTTTCAGAGAAAAGACCGGCTTCATCACAATTAAAACTTGTTACTTACTGGGCTGAGCTATGGTCATGCTAGTGAGTGCCATGAATGGTCTATTTTTTTTATTTATTTGTTACGCGAGTGATTCCCTTCTTCTTTCCATGCTGGTGTGTGGAGTTTTAGGGACTCATATTGAGTTAGCAAAATGGACAAAACTGCAATGTTTTGCCCTGCATTCTTGCTTGCAGGCGCCTGAGTAAAAGGTTTGTCCTCAGAGACATGAATCACACACGGAGGAATATTTGGATATGCAGGGTTTCGTAAATCAAGGTTCCACTGTACTTTAGTCAGGTGTGCCTGGTTCTCCTAGTAAACAAACAAAACACTGCCTTACAAAGACAGCAGTTCTGATTGGTTCCCCTCTGTGATTTACCCCCTCCTCTCTCCCACACGCAACTGTGATTGGCATACTTGCCAAGCTTGAGACCTCCTAATTCGGGGGGTGGAGGACTGGGTTTGGTGTTGGTGTTGGGGGGGTGTATATTGTAGCGTCCCGGAAGAGTTAGTCTGCAAGGGATTCTGGGTACTTGTTCTGTTATGTTTATGGTGAGTTACGGTGCGGATATTCTCCCGAAATGTGTTTGTAATTCTTGTTTGGTGTGGGTTCACAGTGTGGCGCATATTTGTAACAGTGTTATAGTTAATTATACGGCCACCCTCAGTGGGACCCGTATGGCTGTTGATCAAGTATGGATTGCATTCACTTGTGTGTTTGTGTATAAGTCACATATATTGTGTGATTGGGTCGGCATGCTGTTTGAATGGGGGATAAGTGGACGTGACTACAGGTTGTCGAGGACACTTAAGGCAGTGTCTTTAAGCATGCCCCTGATATTATTGTCCGATTGGAAATCGGGAGAATGGTTCCCCCAGGAGATTTTCGGGAGGGGCACTGAGATTTTGGGAGTCTCCAGGGAAAATCGGGAGGGTTTGCAAGTATGGTGATTGAATAACTTGTCACACTTGCCTAAAGATGAAATTAAATATGATTTGATTTTGTCTCTTGTCAAGATTTTTGTCTTTGACTAAATGTTCGATTAATTTCGTCATTGTTTTAGTCAACCTGCATTTGTTTTGATAAGCTATCATCCTATTTTAGTCTTCCTGTTTTAGTCTAGGGAAAATAAGTCCTTGACAATAACTAAGACAACATTTTTTTGTCAACAAAATTAACACTGCAACATGATAGTGATGGTGGGAAGTAGCTCAATCTAAGCTTTGTTATTTTTGTAGTTCCACTCACTGGACTGCTGACTTCCTTCAGCTTCTGCTCTGCCACCTTCAGGTTGGACTTGTACGTGTCGTTGTCGGGGTCCAGCACCAGCGCTTTCTTGAAGTAGGAAATGGCCTCGGGATATTTGTTCATGGCCGTCAACGCCAGGCTGGAAGCGCAGAAAAAAAGACGTGCTTGATTTGTAACAATCCGGGAGGTTTCCCCGAGGCGTCTCCTTCACTCACCCCATCCTGCCGTACGCTTTGCTGTAGCTGGGGTCGATGGCGATGGCTCTCTCACAGTCGCCAGTCGCCTCCGTGTAGTTCCCCAGTTTACTCTGAGCGGCCGCTCTGCAAGGTGAGCAGATGGCGCAGCATTACTTGCACTCCCGTCATCATCACAATGTTAGCTCGGTGCTAATACCTGTTGCAGTAGTAGACGGCGTTCCTCAGGTCCAGCTCGATGGCCCTGCTGTAACATTCCACTGCACATCGGTTGTTCTCCTCCTTCATGTGGTTGTTCCCTAAAAAAGTTTGCACTCTGACACTTCCTTCGTCCGTATATGGTCATGTCCTTTTAAATTGGATGGCCATATCAATTACTTTTCCAGCAACGCTTACCTTCATTCTTCAGCTGCTCAGCTCGTTCGGCCTCTTCTGGAGATGGCGATGTTGTCGGCATGCTCAGGATGTCGTTCTAAGGACATCCAAATGTTAAAATGTATTCGCTCCTGTTTCAACCAAGTTGTGCGCTTTGGATATGTAGACGGCATCGCTTAGTGCATTGTTTTTCAACCACTGTGCCTTGAGATACAGTCTGGTGTGCCGTGGGAGATTATCTAATTTCACCTAATATTTTTTCCAAACCAATAATTATAGTCTGCAAATTTTGTGTTGTTGTTGAGTGTCAGTGCTGTCTAGAGCTGGGCAGAGTAACCGTGTAATACTCTTCCATATCAGTAGATGGCCGCCACTAGCTAATTGCTTTGTAAATGTCGGGAACAGCGGTGGGCAGGGTGCAGGTAAAAAGGTGTGTGGAGAGTGCCCCTAAGAAAAGGCATTGAAGCTTAGAGAAGGCTATGCAAAACAAAACTAAAACTGAACTGGCTACAAAGTAAAAAAAAACAGAATGCTGGACGACAGCAAAGACTTACTGTGGAGCAAAGACGCCGTCAACAATGTACATCCGAACATGACACGACAATCAACATTGTCCCCACAAAGAATGATAAAAACAACTTGAATATTCTTGATTGCTAAAACAAAATAGATGCTGGAAATATCACTCAAAGGAAGACATTAAACTGCTACAGGAAAATACCAAAAAAAAAAGAAAAATACACCCAAATAGGAGCCCAAGACAAGAACTAAAACACGACACAGGAAAACAGCAACAACCTTAAAATAAGTCCCGGCATGATGTGACAGATGGTGATAGTGATGCATGGTTGGTTATGGATTTAAGTCATATCCAACAATTGTGACGACTTTTTCCTGTCAACTGAGTTTTATTTTTTTGATGATTTCTGCTGGTGGTGTGCCTCTGCATTTTTTTTAACGCAAAAGAAGTGCCTCGGCTCAAAAAAGGTTGAAAAACACTGGCTTAGCGCACAGGTGTCAAACTTCCCGCCCGGGGGCCAAATCTGGCCACATTTTATGTGGCCCACTATATTAAGTTAAAGTACCAATGATTGTCACACACACACTAGGTGTGGTGAAATTTGTCCTCTGCATTTGACCCATCCCCTTGATCACCCCCTGGGAAGTGAGGGGAGCAGTGGGCAGCAGGGGTGCCACGCCCGGGAATCATTTATGGTGATTTAACGCCCAATTGCAACCCTTGATACTGAGTTCATTGTATAGTGGCCTGCCACATCGTATTCTGTGGTCTTCCAACTCATTTTATTGTGGCCCACCACATAATTTTTGTGGTCTTCCATTTCATTTAATAGTGGCCTGATGCATCATTTTATGTTGACTTTCATTTCATTTTATCGTGGCCCACCACATAATTCTGTGACCCGCCACATCATTTTATGAGGTCTTCCATTTCTTTTTATCATTTTATGTTGTTTGCCATTTTGCTTAATGTTCCTTTGTCGCCAATTCTGTTCATAACTTTTATGGACAGAATTTCTAGGCGCAGTCAGGGCATTGAGGGTGTCTGGTTTAGTGGCTGCAGGATTAGGTCTCTGCTTTTTGCGGATGATGTGGTCCTGATGGCTTCATCTGGCCAAGATCTTCAGCTCTCACTGGATCGGTTCGCAGTCGAGTTTAAAGCGAATGGGATGGGAATCCACACCTCCAAGTCCGAGTCCATGGTTCTCGCCCAGAAAAGGGTGGAGTGCCATCTCCGGGTTGGGGAGAAGATCTTGCCCCAAGTGGAGGAGTTCAAGTACCTCAGAGTCTTTTTCATGAGTGGGGGAAGAGTGGATCGTGAGATCGACAGGGGGATCGGTGCGGCGTCTTCAGTAATGCGGACGCTGTATTGATCCGTTGTGGTGAAAAAGGAGCTGAGCCGGAAGGCAAAGCTCTCAATTTACTGGTCGATCTACGTTCCCATCCTTACCTATGGTCATGAGCTTTGGGTTATGACCAAAAGGACAAGATCACGGGTACAAGCGGCCAAAATGAGTTTCCCCCGCCGGGTCACGGGGCTCTCCCTTAGAGATAGGGTGAGAAGCTCTGTCATCCGGGAGGAACTCAAAGTAAAGTCGCTGCTTCTCCACATCGAGCCAGATGAGGTGGTTCGGGCATCTGGTCTGGATGCCACCCGAACACCTCCTTAGGGAGGTGTTTCGGGCACGTCCGTTCAGTAGGAGGACACGGGGAAGACCCAGGACATGTTGGAAAGACTACCGTATTTCCTTGAATAGCCGCCGGGGCGCTAATTAATTTAAAACCTGTTCTCACTCCTGCGCTTATTCAAGGCATGCGGTTAAAGTAAGCAGGCGCTAATAATTTTAAAACCTCTCCTCACCCCCTGCGCTTACCAATGGCATGTTCTGTTTATGTTGTGTTGTTTGCTCGGCCCTCGTATTATCTTTTAACCTGCCCATTGTACAGCACTTTGGCTACCCCTGTGGTAAATTTTAAATTTGCTTTATAAATAAAGTTGATTTGATTTGATTTGATACAGTAAAAAATTGAGTGTGATAAAAAAAAAAAAATTATTCTGCGGCCGCGCCCCAGTGGTTGAGGACCACTGCTCTACATGTCATCGCGCCCACCTTTATACAATGCTATCTGCGTGCCGGCTGGATGCAAGCATTTCGCTGCTTTTCATACTAGATTGCAAAGCATACTTGGTCAACAACCACACCTTTTACACTGATGGTTGTGATATAAACAACTTTAACACTTACTAATATGCGCCACACTCTGTGAACCCACACCAAACACATTTCTTTAGAACATCGGCTCTGTAACAAATGATAAACGCAACATAACAACTACCCACAATGCCATGCATCCGTGACTCTTGGCTATATTATACACGCGCCCCCAACCCCGCCCACCTCAACCGACGCACGGAGAGGGGCCGGGGTTTGGTGCTAGCGGGGTGAATAATATACCCGGTAAGAGTCATGGATGCATTGCATTCTGGGTAAGTGTTATGTTGTGTTTATAATGTGTTACTGAGCCGATGTTCTCCAGAAATGTGTTTGTTATTCTTATTTGGTGTGGGTTCACAGTGTGTAGCGCATATTAGTAAGAGTGTTAAAGTTGTTTTATATCACAACCATCGGTGTGATCTGTATGGCTGTGGAAAAAGACCCGTGGTTTACACATAGTAAAAGTTTGGTGTGGGTTCACAGTGTGTGGCACATATTAGTAAGAGTGTTAAAGTTGTTTTATATCACAACCATCAGTGAGATCTGTATGACTGTGGAAAAAGACCCCTGGTTTACACATAGTAAAAGCAAAAAAAACCTCTGCTATTTTGGAAATGACGACAGGAGAAGCGTCACTCGTGACGTCACGAATTTGACCCGGCGGTAAAAGTAAGCATGCGCTTATAAATTTGGGGAGAATGTTTGACCCAGCAGTAATTCTAGGCAGGCGCATATTGCATGCCCAGCGGCTATTCAAGGAAATATGGTATGTCTCCCGGCTGGCCTGGGAACGCCTCGGGATCCCCTGGGAGGAGCTGGACAAAGTGGCTGGGGAGAGGGAAGTCTGGGCTTCCCTGCTTAGGCTGCTTCCCCCGCGACCCGACCTCGGATAAGCGGAAGGAGATGGATGGACGGATGCCATTTTTGTTTAAGTGGCCTACCACGTAATTGGGTGACCTGCCACGTCATTAATGTCGCCCGCCATATCATTTCACGTGGTCTGCCACATCATTTTATGTGGTCCTCCATTTCATTATATTCTTGCCCACAGCACCATTGAATGTGGTCTGCCATTTAATTTGTGGCCCGCCACATAATTACATAATTCTAATGTTCCCGCCAAATCATTAGAGGTGGTCCGCCTCGTCCTTTTATGTGGGCGGCAACATCTTTTTATACGATCCGCCACAGCTTTTTATGTGGCCTTCGACATCATTTTATCATGTCCCGTCAAGTCATTTTATTTAGCCCACAACATCTTTAATGTGCTCTTAGAAAGGTTGAAAATAAATAAAAAAAACACTTTCTGGCTAAATGTATTAGTTATTTGAAATTTGACAGAAAAGTGTTGCATATGCAGTTGCATGATTATGTTCAACACTCTAATAATATCTGATCTTCCAAGCATTTTTTGTTACCAAAGATATAAACTTCAATAATATTTACAATCTCAAAGCAAATTGTCCATCAATCTGTAAAAAATACATTAATCAAAACACCACCGCCAAAACATGCACCTGGGGATAGGTAGATTGGCAACACTAAATTGGCCCTAGTGTGTGAATGTGAGTGTGAATGTTGTCTGTCTGTGTTGGCCCTGTGATGAGGTGGCGACTTGTCCAGGGTGTACCCCGCCTACCGCCCGAATGCAGCTGAGATAGCCTCCAGCACCCCCCGCGACCTCAGGAAGGGACAAGCGGTAGAGAGTGGATGGATGGGCTGTTATGCTTATATTCATAGCTATTCAATGTTATATGGGGCCCTCTGAGGGCAGCCTTCAATAATAATAAAAACAAATAAAAATGTGTTTGGCATCTCCAGCTTAGTAGGAACATGCATTAATTACTTCTTACTATTCTATAGTCCAGGTCACGTGACGTGGACGTGATTCCCCACTCACCTTGAGCAGTGAATTGAGGAAGACCTCAATGAGGGGCTGCGGTGCCGCCAGGTGACAGTCGCTGGCGCCGATCTTAAAGGTGGTCTCCAAGCATTGGATGGCAACTAAACCAAGTGAAGTTCAGAGGTGAGACATGAACAGTCACAGGTGGTTATGGTTCAGACACTGTAGTGTGTGGTTCAGTACCTTCCAGGCTTTCCTGCTCGTCAGAATTCAAAGTGCCGCCGTGCGTCTGATCTCGTAGGAACTGCACGATAGAGAACGCCAGGCGCTTCTCCACCGCCATGTTTACCTACAAGCTGCACACAAACACACCTGCTATGGTTACACGTTGTAAGTACCAGTCAACTAACGGTGTTCAGGAGTACACTAGATTAGACATTAGACAAACTTTAATGATCCAAGAGGGAAATTGTTCCACACAGTAGCTCAGTTACAAAGGATGGAAAGGACAATGCAGGTGTAAAATAGACCAGTGGTTCTCAACCTTTTTTCAGTGATGTACCCCCTGTGAACATTTTATGTAGTTCAAGTACCCCCTGATCAGAGCAAAGCATTTTTGTTTGAAAGAAAGAGATAATGAAGTAAAATACAGCACTATGTCATCAGTTTCTGATTTATTTAATTGTATAACAGTGCAAAATATTGTGGTCTTTCTTGATTTGGAAAAAAATACATAAAAATAACCAAAAACTTGTTGAAAAATAAACAAGTGATTCAATTATAAATAAAGATTTCTACACATAGAAGTAATCATCAACTTAAAGCGCCCTCTTTGGGGATTTTAATAGAGATCCATCTGGATTCATGAACTTAATTTTAAACATTTGTTCACAAAAAATAAATCTTTAACATCAATATTTATGGAACATGTCCACAAAAAATCTAGCTGTCAACACTGAATATGGCATTGTTGTATTTTTTTTTCACAGTTTATGAACTTACATTCATATTTTATTTAATATGAATATATTTATAAATTATTTTTTAATTGTTGCTATTTTTAAAAATATTTTTTAAAAATCTTACGTACCCCTTGGTATCCCTTCAAGTACCCCCAGGGGTACGCGTACCCCCATTTGAGAACCACTGAAATAGACTAAAAGCAATATAAAATATAACATATGTATGTAATATTTGCATAATATATGTACAGTATAGGATATGTACTGATAGATGTTTATATCATATATACAAAATATAACAATTACCATGTACAATATTACAGTATACGTAACAGCTGCAGCATAAAATAAAGAGTAAATCCAGCAGAAAATAGACATTATAAACAAAGAGAAGTAGCTAATATAGAAGGTGTAAGGTAATAGACATTTATTGTTGTATAGCGAGTGATTATATACCAACACATCTTTTAGATCAGACCTGGGCAAATTAAGGCCCGGGGGCCACATGCGTCCCGTTGAGCTTTTCAATCTGGCCAACTGGACATTCCCAAATGATTTTTTTAGATCTTTAAAGGCCTACTGAAACCCACTACTACCCACCACGCAGTCTGATAGTTTATATATCAATGATGAAATTTAACATTGCAACACATGCCAATATGGCCTTTTTAATTTACTAAATTACAATTTTAAATTTCCCGGGAATTTAGTCTTTGAAATGTCGTGTAATGATGACGTGTACGCAAGACGTCACGGGTTTTTAGGAAGTATGAGCGCTGCACACACACACAGCTAAATGTCGTCTGCTTTAACGGCATAATTATACAGTTTTTTTGGACAAATGTGTTGCTGAATCTTTTGCAATTTGTTCAATTAATATTGGAGAAGTCACAGTAGAAAGATGGAGTTCGGAAGCTTTAGCCTTTAGCCACACAAACACACGGTGATTCCTTGTTTAAAATTCCTGGAGGTGAAACTTTCCTATGGATCAGAGCGCGGTCAAGCAAACATGAATCACGACCACATGTCAACCAACAGGTTTAGGTGAGAAATTTGTGGTTAAAAAGTCAGTTCTTACCGGAGAAAAGCTGAGCTTGTGTCGTCCATAGCTGCCGACGACTTCCCTGAGACACTGCGCGTCAAGACACCCGTGGAGACCTCTTTCCGACTATCAGGTAATATTAAACCCACTAAAACACTAGCAACACAATAGAAAGATAAGGGATTTCCCAGAATTAACCTAGTAAATGTGTCTAAAAACATCGGAATCCGTCCCAATGCAATCGCATTTTCTTTTTTTTAACTTTTTTTTTTTTTCTAGTCCGTCGCTATCAATATCCTCAAACACAAATCTTTCATCCTCGCTCAAATTAATGGGGAAATTGTCGTTTTCTCGGTCCGAACAGCACTTTTTGTTGGAGGCTCCCATTAAAATCAATGTGAATATGTGAGGAGCCATCAAACATGTGACGTCATCGTCTGCGACTTCCGGTAGAGGCAGGGCTTTTCTCTTAGCACCGAAAGTTGGGAACGTTATCGTGGATGTTCTCTACTAAATCCTTTCAGAAAAAATATGGCAATATCGTGAAATGATCAAATATGACAGATAGAATGGACCTGAAAATCTCATTTCAGTAGGCCTTTAAGATGGAAACTGTAGCTGCCATTATGATATGCAGTCATGTTTTCTATTGACCGCAAGTCTTCAACTATACAAAGTATTTCAATGGTTGGAATCTGCGCTTATGGATGATATACCAGTAACTATGGTTATGTAATAAGTTACTATGGTCATCTAATTAGTTACTATGGTCATCTACGTGACAGCAGCTCAGACGAGGCACCAAGCAGTGTGAGCGGGAAGTGTTTCCACAGACGTGGAAGGAGATTTTCACAACAAAGTTCTAAAGCTTAGTGATATATAGAATAAAATAGAAAGTACTTTATTGATCCCTGGGGAGAATTCAGCAAATATCAGATGTATCAGATTGTAGGTAAGTTTATTTTGTACCCTTTGCGTTCGTATTTCACTGTTTGTTGGATTTTTGTTGCGTTTCACCTGATTGTAAAATATGTCGATCGAAAGCGGGTGTGACATTCATATTTTGTCAATATTCAGTGTTTTATTGTTCATAATTTTTTTTTAAATTCCATTAGGTTTTTTTTAAGGCGATCTGTCATAACATTTTTAGCATTCAATCAGACATTATTGTGAGGTTTTGTATTAGTGTTCCTAAAAATAGATATACCGGCCCCCAGATACATTTTTTTCTCTAAATGTGGCCCCCCGAGTCAAAATAATTGCCCGGGCCTGATTTAGATACTGTAATGCGGTCCTCTCCAAGGTTTGTCATAGTCATCATTGTCACCGACGTTCCACTGGGTGTGAGTTTTCCTTGCACTTATGTGGGGTCTACCGAGAATGTCGTTGTGGTTTGTGCAGCCCTTTGAGACACTAGTGATTTAGGGCTATATAAATAATCATTGATTGATGAGTCCCACTGGGTGTGAGTTTTTCCTTGCCCTTATGTGGGCTCTACCGAGGATGTCGTTGTGGTTTGTGCAGCCCTTTGAGACACTAGTGATTCAGGGCTATATAAATAACCATTGATTGATTGATTGATAATGCTGTTATTATTTCGGCATTTTATCCACTAAGCGCATAGATGCCGTAATGGTGTTTCATCGATTAAGCTATAAAAGTGGGCCGCGGGCGTGATGATGTCACGGCGGAGCAGGTGCAAACGGTCACGTGGGGCTAGCTCGTTGACAACACAGCTTGTGACGTAACAACATCGCAGCATCTCCGATAGCCCCCCCCCCATTAAAAATGTCATTTTATTATCTTAAAACACGGCAAGATAAGTCATCCGAACGTTTTAGCAAGTTAGCTTTTAATGAAAAATAATCAAGCCCCCGGCGTGACGATCGGTGCGTTGATGCTAAAAGGCAAGCCCAATTCTCAGCGACGCCACAATGATCACACACAAAAAAAAAAACACACACCATAAAGGCCACTTCTATGAATTCTATAAAAACTATGAAGCATCTCCGTCCCTCATGTCGTTCACTTACCTGAACTGAGCTAACTGCTGCCGCCCTCACAGCCCAAGATTACTAGATCAACTGCGCATGCGCAAGGGGGTGCCAGGGGCAATAAGCGAGTCGAGCCGCTTCTGGACGAGGGACGACACAGTAAGAAGATTAGAGTTTTGTTGTACTTTTGCTTTCTTTTTCTTTGGGTTTCAAACGCATGACTACGGTATGTTTGCGTCACATGTTATAGCGATAGTCCGGCCCGTGCACGCCATACTTTTTATTGATTGATTGATTGATTGATTGATTGAGACTTTTATTAGTAGAGTGCAAAGTACAGTACATATTCCGTACAATTCACCACTAAATGGTAACACCCGAATAAGTTTTTCAACTTGTTGAAGTCGGGGTCCACGTTAATCAATTCATGGTACAAATATATGTGTACACTTTAACGCACAATATCTCAATATGTTTACGTATTTTACGACGTTAGCCTGAATATGTGAACATAAACAACCAACAAGAGCACAATGATGGAATATTTAATAGTTCGAACTATTAAATATACTAACACCGCAGAGGCCACCACAGTGTCTATGTTTCTTTTGGTTTTTATTCATAGCCGTAGGTAGAAGTAGCTGGTTGTATCCGCTGCTTTAATGTCTTTCATGTCCTTTGTGTTCTTTGATGTAAGAGGGATGTGTACTATGGCTATGAGTTGTTGAGGGGTTTTTTGGGGGTTTTTTCCCCTTGGCCTCAGTCTGGACCCCCTCTCCAGGGGCCCAGGCTTAGACCGATTTTTTTATTTTACTTTATTTTATTTCAATCTTCTATTTTTTGTCTCCCATTTTCCTCCACTTGTTTACCTGTATCTCATCTTTTTTGTAAGGGGCGCTGGAAGCTGGCAGACCCGTCAGCGATCCTGTTCTGTCTCCCTGTAGTGTTTGTCTGATCTTGAATGGGATTGGGCTGAACATTTTAATTTTCCTGAAGGAACTCTCTTGATGGAATAAATAATGTTCTATCTATATCTATCTATCTATCTATCTATCTATCTATCTATCTATCTATCTATCTATCTATCTATCTATCTATCTATACCTATCTATCTATCTATCTATCTATTAGGGGTGTGGGGAAAAAATGGATTTGAATACGAATCGAATCGTTTATGTTGTGCGATTCAGAATCGATTCTAATTTTTGAAAAATCGATTTTTTTTTTAACTTAATTTTTATTTTAAATTTTTAATCAATCCAACAAACCATTACACAGCAATACCATACATATGGAATCCAATTCTAAAACCAAACCTGACCCAGCAACACTCAGAACTGCAATAAACTGAGCACTTGAGAGGAGACACAAACACGACACAGAACAAACCAAAAGTAGTGAAACAAAAATGAATATTATCAACAACAGTATCAATATTAGTTATATTTTCAGCATAGCAGTGATTAAAAATCCCTCATTGACATTATCATTAGACATTTATGAAAATTTAAAAAAAGTGTCACAGTGGCTTTCACTTGCATCGCATCTCATAAGCTTGACAACACACTGTCTCCAATTTTTCACAAAGATAAAATAAGTCATATTTTTGGTTCGTTTAATAGTTAAAACAAATTTACAATATTGCAATCAGTTGATAAAACATTGTCCTTTACAAGTATAAAAGCTTTTTTTTTTTTTAAAATCTACTACTCTGCTTGCATGTCAGCAGACTGGGGTAGATCCTGCTGAAATCCTATGTATTGAATGAATACAGAATCCTTTAAAATCGGGCAAAAAATCGTTTTTGAATCGAGAATCGAAAAAAATCGATATATTATCGAATCGTGACCACAAGAATCGATATTGAATCGAATCGTGGGACACCCAAAGATTCACAGCCCTACTATCTATCTACTACTCCATGAAGCTGTAGGTTAAAGGTCGTAACTTGTCTAAAATGTCATGGAGCAGCGTTAGTATGTGTTAAACACGTAAACATTATTTTAATGGCCAACTCTAAAGTTTTGCAATCACCACAAGGTGTCATATGTTCCCGAGGATCTCTGCAATGCGACACCGGACCCTCGGCCGTCATGGGAAGAAGGTCACCGCTTAGCACGGAAAGAATGGCGAGCTCGCGCTAAGTGTGATTTCCTGCAATGTGTCGCTTGCCGCTCTGGACTTGCAGCATTTGATGCTCAGACGTGTTCAAGCGCAGTCTCTGCCACTCTTTGCAGCGAGCCTGAGTGGACGATGACCATTCTCGATGGAGCTGCGATTGTTCCCGTGCGAGGCTGCGAGGAAAACCTGCCGAGGTGGGATCTGACGCCGGAGGAGATCGAGACAGCCACGGAGCGCCTGATGAGGAGAGTGAAGAAGGTCTACGATGAGGTCGGGTCTCTCAAGGTGGAGGCTGTCAGCGTTGAAAACACCCTGAGAGCTCTAGCCAACATCAAGCTGGACTATGCATGTAAGTTCTCATCATGCACTGTCTAGTGGATCTGGTGGGTTACTGCACCACTTGCCCCCAAAGCAAGTGGACTGTAATTTAAAGGCCTACTGAAATGAGATTTTCTTATTTAAACAGGGATAGCAGGTCCATTCTATGTGTCATACTTGATCATTTCGCGATATTGCCATATTTTTGCTGAAAGGATTTAGTAGAGAACATCGACAATAAAATTAGCAACTTTTGGTCGTTAATAAAAAATCCTTGTCTTTACCAGAAGTAGCAGACGATGTGCGCTTGACGTCATGGGTTGTAGGGCTCCTCACATTGTTTACAATCATAGCCACCAGCAGCTAGAGCGATTTGGACCGAGAAAGCGACGATTTCCCCATTAATTTGAGCGAGGATGAAAGATTCGTTGATGAGGATAGTGAGAGTGAAGGACTACAGAAAAAAAAAAAAGGCGAGGGCAGTGACAGCTATTCAGATGTTATTAGACACATTTACTAGGATAGTTCTGGAAAATCCCTTATCTGCTTATTGGGTTACTAGTGTTTTAGTGAGATTATATGGTACCTGAAAGTCAGAAGGATGTGGCCACGGGTGTGGTGACCGCCAGTGTCTCCGGTAGGAGGAGGTAATAGTCCGCAGCTGCAAGAGGACGCAAGCTCCGCTCATAACTACGGTAAGAGCCGACTTATTACCACAATTTTCTCACCGAAACCTGCCGGTTGACATGTGGTCGGGAACCATGTTCACTTGACCGCTCTGTTCCATAGTAAAGCTTCACCTTCGGGAGTTTTAAACAAGGAAACACCGGTTTGTGTTGCTAAATGCTAAAAGCTTCCCACCTCCATCTTTCTACTTTGACTTCTCCATTATTAATTGAACAAATTGCAAAAGATTCAGCAACACAGATGTCCAGAATACTGTGTAATTGTGCGATTAAAGCAGACTACTTATAGCTTGGATCGGGCTGGAAAAAAATGTCCGCTAAAACCGGTGACGTCACAAACACGCGTCATCATACCGCGACGTTTTCAACAGGATACCTCGCGGGAAATTTAAAATTGCAATTTAGTAAACTTAACCGGCCGTATTGACATTTGTTGCAATGTTAATATTTCTTCATTGATATATAAACTATCAGACTGCGTGGTCGGTAGTAGTGGGTTTCAGTAGGCCTTTAAAGCTTTCTATCTGGCTCTCAACAAAGGCCAACACGTTCCCTTCCCTCTCCCTTATTTTTCCGCTTTGTCTTGTCTTAACTTTCTTGGAGCTTCTTTTTGCACTGCCCTCCAAAATCTTAATGGATTAATAATCTGGCCTCTCAACAAAATTGATAAGATCTTCCCGATGAGAAGCTTGGGTCCTGACAGAACGATGGACTCTTGGTAGATTCTTGGTAAAAGTGCCTGCTTATTCTTTCAGTCAAGGACATTGAAGACATACGTATTTGGAATCATGATAACTGGTGTATCGACAAATTGAAAGATGCTGGCAGCTGTTCAAATTACACTAAAGCTGCCACAAAAGATTGAAGGCTGGGCAGAGCTGTGGGCAGACAAACGTTTGTGGTTTCTTAACTAAATCACAAACTGGATAAAATCTTGGAGAAGCTTTTGCTCTGCAAGGCGAAACTATGATCAATTTGTGAGCCAGAAAAGCCAACGAGAGCAGTGTTTTTCAACTTTTTTTGAGTCAAGGCACATTTTCCTGAAGCACACCACCAGCAGAATATGTTAAAAATTAAACTCAGTAGCCTATATTGACAATATAAATTAATACTCCTCAAATACTTGATGCAATTGTTTGATTATGACTTGAAACCATAACCTTCCATGCATCACTAATTCTCTTGTCTCAAAGTAGGCAAAGCAATTAGCTACTGATACGGAAGAGTATTACATGGTTAGTCTGCCGATCTCTAGACAGCACAGACACACATTACATTATTTGAGGACTATGATTATTGGTCTGCAAAAAATGTTTTTTAGACCAATTAGGTGAAATTTGCATATCTTACGGCACAGTGGTTGAAAACCACTGAACTCAGCATACAAGCAATTGGAATGTGTTTGCTCTCCCTAACCAAACCACCCCCATCTACAATCCCTCTGCATTGGCCTTGGCAGGGTCATGCAGTAAACACCCCAATGAGACCATTGCAGCAAAAGACACTCCGAATCCTTTTCCAAAGACACCTGGAATGTTGGCTCTGTTCCGTGATGCAGAACGGTGCGACTTCCCAGCCTGCAGACAAACACGCACCCGTGGGCTACCGGCGCACATATCCAAAACCCCAAATCAGTGAAGTTGGCATGTTGTATGAATAATAAATAAAACAGAATACAGTGATTTGCAAATCTTTTTCAACCTATATTCAATTGAATAGATTGTAAAGACAAGCCACTTAACATTCAAACTGGTAAACTTTATTTTTTGCAAATATTAGCTCATATGGAATTTGATGCCTGCAACATGTTTCAAAAAAGCTGGCACAAGTAGCAAAAAAGTTGAGGAATGCTCATCAAACACTTATTTGGAACATCCCACAGGTGAACAGGCTAATTGGGAACAGGTGGGTGCCTTGATTGGGTATAAAAGTAGCTTCCATGCAATGCTCAGTCATTTACAAACAAGGATGGGGCGAGGGTCTCCACTTTGTGAACAAATGTGTGAGCAAATTGTCGAACAGTTTAAGAACATTTCTCAATGAGCTGTTGCAAGGAATTTAGGGATTTCATCATCTACGGTCCGTAATATCATCAAAAGGTTCAGAAAATGTGGAGAAATCACTGCACGTAACATTGAATGCCTGTGACCTAGGATCCCTCAGGCGGTAGGGCATCAAAAACCAACATCAGTGTGTAAGGGATATCACCACATGGGCTCAGGAACAGTACATGAAACCACTGTCAGAAACTACAGTTGGTCGCTACATCTGTAAGTGCAAGTTAAAACTCTTCTATGCAAGGTGGAAGCCATTTATCAAAAACGCCCAGAAATGCTGCCGGCTTCGCTGGGCCCGAGCTCATCTAAGATGGACTGATGCAAAGTTGAAAGGTGTTTTGTGGTCTGACAAGTCCACATTTCAAATTGTTTTTGGAAACTGTAGAAGTCATGTCCTCTGAACCAAAGAGGATAAGAACCATCCGTACTGTTCTGGGCGCAAAATTCAAAAGCCAGCATCTGTGATGGTATGG
Organism: Nerophis ophidion; assembly: GCF_033978795.1. NCBI lineage: Eukaryota > Metazoa > Chordata > Actinopteri > Syngnathiformes > Syngnathidae > Nerophis > Nerophis ophidion. Next base: position 27,480,974 of record NC_084618.1, on the reverse strand, counting down.
GGGTGTATTAGTGCCCAAAGCATGGGTAACTTACACATCTGTGAAGGCACAATTAATGCTGAAAGATACATACAGGATTTGGAGCAACATATGTTGCCATCCATGCAACGTCTTTTTCATGGACACCCCTGCTTATTTCAGACATACAATTCAAAAACCACATTCTGCACGTGTTACAACAGCGTGGCTTTGTAGTACAACTTTTTTGCAAAGTGTTGCTGCCATTAAATTCTAAGTTAATGATTATTTGCACCAAAAAAAAAATACGTTTCTCAGTTCGAACGTCAAATATATTGTCTTTGCAGTCTATTCAATTGAATATTTTGATTTATTTAGCCTTTATTTAACCAGGTAAAATCCCTTTGAGATCAACAGCAGCAGCAAGGTTAATCCCTTTTTCTTTTTTTTTTCTCTCTTTGTCATGAAGAAGGGACGTTTTTGTGGTTGGTGCACTAATTGTAAGTGTATATTGTGTTTTTTATGTTGATTTAATATAAAAAAAAGTTTTTAAAATAAAAATTTATAAAAAATTCTTCTGCGGCCTGGTACCAATCGGGCCACGGCCCGGTGGTTGGGGACCACTGATGTACAACACATTTCCTTAGTCAATAACAGGTAAAAAGGTTGTTTCCACCAATTTCTGTTTCACAATAAAAGAAAAGCAAGACTTGTTTCTATAATAAAATCCCAGTAAAAATTTTCAGTTTAATATAAGTTGAAAAGGATTTGCAAATCATTGTATTCTGTTTGTATTCACGATTTATTTACACAACGTGCCAACTTCACTGGTTTTGGGTTTTGTAGATGCGCACATATGTCGTGACAGCCCCTGCAGTGTGATGAACTGTGGAGTTAAACTATTTTTTAAATCTTCTTTGTTGGTTCTTCACCCCTCCCCAGCGTCTCGATCCGCCCTGGACTTCCCGCAGTACGTCTGCCCTTCCCAGGAGGTCCGGTCGGCGAGCACGGAGGCCAACAAGAAGCTCTCCGAGTTCGACGTGGAGCTGAGCATGAGGGAAGACGTCTTCCAGAGAATCGTTGCCTTGCAGGTAACGCGTGCTGAGCGGGGCGATTGGGAAATCAAACGGTTGTTGAAGTCCAAGCAAAAGAACTTCGGAGCTCATTAAACAAACGTGTGAACATTTGACGCATTTAGCACGCAGCCCCGGCCAGACTCAAAGATTGTATATTGCGTTAAGAGCCTGATAATGTGTGAGCACACATTCTGATCATTTATTTTTGCAGAAGAAGCTTCCGGAAAACATTTCCACTGAAGAGAAGAGGTTATTGGAGCGACTTGTGATGTTGGGCCGGAGGAACGGACTGCAATTGCCTCCAGAGACCCGAGAAGTATCTTATACTTTTTATTTACAAAATAGGGACACACCTTCCAATTTATTACATTCTTCTAGAACAAAATCGGGGAAAGTCAGAAGAATGCAAAATTGCTGATTGTCTGCTCATTTTGTCCCTCGAAGCAAATAAAAAGCATGTCCAAGCTCATCGGTGAGCTCACCATCGAGTTCAAGAAGAACCTGAACGAGGACAACACTTTCCTGGTCTTCTCTGAGCAGCAGTTGGGTCCGTTTAGGCACACGTCCAACGGCACCGGGGTTTGTTATATCGTCTCTTAACTTTCTTGTTCCGTGCCCAGACGGACTGGCGGACAGCTTCCTGGCGGGCCTGGATAAGACCGTGGATGGACGCTACAAGGTGACGCTGGGCTACTCGCACTACTACCCCGTGATGAAGAGGTGTCACGATCCTGAGACGCGCAAGAAAATGGAGAGAACTTTTCACAGCAGGTGCAAAGAGGTAACAGGAGTATTGTCCACACAACGTCATCATAAAATATTTATGAAGTGTGCAGCTTTAAGTAGGTGTGTCAAGAGTTGATGTTGATATCAGTTTGATATCCGCAAAAACACACGTATCGGATGATATTGGCTTGCATGGAACAGTTTTGATATAAACTCTCATGCAAGCAGTCGCATGTATGCAAAGCTGGACAGTAAATTAACATTTAAATGTCTTTTACAAGCTTGGTCTTGTCTTGTATTTTAGACAAGTCACTTATAAAAGGTTAGAAACGAGCTGGCAGCTCTTGTACATAGCAGATACTAAGTCCACAATATATAGAACACAAGCTAGACGAAATAATTCAACAATATCGCAGTCTAAAACACCACGTGTCAATGCAAACTTGTATCAAACAATCATAGTTGTGTATTACTACAGATACAAAGTCTCCAAAACAGGAAACCTATCAGAAAGTATCCTGTAACAAACGTGTCCGCGTCATTCAATTTCATACACCGTGAAGCCTACTGAAATGAGATTTTGTTATTTAAACGGGGATAGCAGGTCCATTTCTATGTGTCATACTTGATCATTTCGCGATATTGCCATATTTTTGCTGAAAGGACTTAGTAGAGAACATCCACGATAAAGTTCGCAACTTTCGGTGCTAAGAGAAAAGCCCTGCCTCTAACGGAAGTAGCAGACGATGGTGTCACATGTTGATGGCTCCTCACATATTCACATCAATTTTAATGGGAACCTCCAACAAAAAGTGCTATTCTGACCGAGAAAACGACAATTTCCCCATTAATTTGAGCGAGGATGAAAGATTTGTGTTTGAGGATATTAATAGCGACGGACTAGAAAAAAGAATAATAATAAAAAAAAACATTAAAAAAAAAAAAAGCGATTACATTGGGACGGATTCTGATGTTTTTAGACATATTTACTAGGATAATTCTGGGAAATCCCTTATCTTTCTATTGTGTTGCAAGTGTTTTAGTGAGTTTAATAGTACCTGATAGTCGGAGTTGTACGTCCACGGGTGTGTTGACGCGCAGTGTCTCAGGGAAGTCGACGGCAGCTTTATGGACGGCACAAGCTCAGCTGATCTCCGGTAAGAAGCGACTTTTTACCACAATTTTCTCACCGAAACCTGCTGCTTGACATTCGGTTGGAATCCATGTTTGCTGTGATCCATAGTAAGGTTTCACCTCCGTGAATTTTAAACAAGGAATCACTGTGTGTTTGTGTGGCTAAAGGCTAAAGCTTCCCAACTCCATTTTTCTACTTTGACTTCTCCAATATTAATTAAACAAATTGCAAAGTATTCAGCAACACAGATCTCCAAAATACTGTGTAATTATGCCGTTAAAGCAGACGACTTTTAGCTGTGTTTGTGTGCAGCGCTCATATTCATAACAGCCCGTGATGTCAAGTGTACACGTCATCATTACGCAACGTTTTCAAGACAAAACTCCCGGGAAATTAAAAATTGCAATATAGTAAACTAAAAAGGCCGTATTGGCATGTGTTGCAATGTTAATATTTCATCATTTATATATAAACTATCAGACTGCGTGGTGGGTAGTAGTGGGTTTCAGTAGGCCTTTAATGACTCCTTGTGACCACTAAGTGTTGCCAAAACTCCACTCCACTTGAATTTCAATAAAGACAGCATGAGTCATGGGCGTCCAAACATTTTGATCTAGGGCACCGCATTGGGCTTAAACATTTTGTCATGTTACGGCTTTATTCATAAATTTAATACATTTGTTTTTGTCCTCAAAATTCTACACACAATACCACATAATGACAATGTAAAAATGTTTACATACATACATATATATATATATATATATATATATATATATATATATATATATACATATACAGGACTGTCTCAGAAATTTAGAATATTGTGATAAAGTCCTTTATTTTCTGTAATGCAACTAAAAACATGAAAATGTCATACATTCGGGATTCATTACACATCAACTCAAATATTGCAAGCCTTTTATTATTTTAATATTGATGATTATGGCATATAGCTTAAGAAAACTCAAATATCCAATCTCAAAATATTAGAATATTTCCTCAGACCAAGTAAAAAAAAAGATTTATAACAGCAAAACAAAATCAAACATGTGAAAATGTCAATTAATGCACTCAGTACTTGGTTGGGAATCCTTTTTGCACGGATTACTGCATCAATACGGCGTGGCATGGGGGCAATCGGCCTGTGGCATTGCTGAGGTGTTATGGATGCCCAGGATGCTTCAATAGCGGCCTTCAGCTCATTTGCATTATTGGTTCTGGTGTCTTTCAGCTTCTTCTTCACAATAACCCACAAATTCTCTATGAGGTTCAGGTCAGGGGAGTTGGCAGGCCAATGGAGGACAGTAATGCCATGGTCAGTACACCAGTTACTGCTGGTTTTGGCACTGTGGACAGGTGCCAGGACATGCGTGAAAATGAAATCATCATTTCCATAGAGCTTTTCAACAGATACAGCTTCAATAGCCGTATTCCCATGGTCAAGCCACTCCTGAACTCAATACAACGGAAGAAGCGTCTGACTCGGGCTATGGAAAAGAAGCACTTGACAGTTGCAGAGTGGTCCAGAGTCCTGTTTTCCGACAAAAGCAAGTTTTGTATTTCATTTAGAAGTCGAGGAGAGGAGCAAAATCCAAGTTGCTTGAAATCCATTGTGAAGTTCCCTCAGTCAGCAATGGTTTGGGGAGCCATGTCAGCTGCTGGTTTTGGTCCACTGTCTTTCATCAAGTCCAGAGTCAATTTAGCTGTGTACCAAGAGAACTACTTGCTTCCATCTGTTGTAAAGCTCTATGGAGATGATGATTTCATTTTCCAGCACGATCTGGCACCTGCCCACAGTGCCAAAACCAGCAGTAACTGGTGTACTGACCATGGCATTACTGTCCTCCATTGGCTTGCCAACTCCCCTGACTTGAACCTCATAGAGAATGTGTGCGGTATTGTGAAGAAGAAGAAGCTGGAAGACACCAGACCCAATATTGCAAATGAGCTAAAGGCCGCTATTGAAGCATCCTGGGCATCCACAACACCTCAGCAAAGCCACAGGCCGATTGCCTCCATGCCACGCCGCATTGATGCAGTAATCCGTGCAAAAAGATTCCCAACCAAGTACTGAGTGCAATAATTGACATTTTCAAATGTTTGATTTTGTTTTGTTGTTATAAATCTTTTTTTTTTACTTGGTCTGAGGAAATATTCACATTTTTGGAGATAGGATTTTTGAGTTTGCTTAAGCTGTATGCCATAATCAGCAATATTAAAATAATAAAAGGCTTGCAATATTTCAGTTGATGTGTAATAAATCCAGAATGTATGACATTTTCATGTTTTTAGTTGCATTACGGAAAACAAAGGACTATCACAATATTCTAATTCTCTGAGACAGTCATGTATATGTGTGTATATACTGATATATATATATATATTAGATATATATATATATATATATTTCCACACTACTTAACGGTTCGTACAGCCGAACACAACGCAAGGATAGGGAATTTTTCTTTGAGAAGGATTAAATGTCGCTCATTGAGAACAGACGCTAGCATGACCACCACACATATTTACATGACGTCATGTAAATCCAAGCAATACTTAGGTACATGTGATTTCTCTGTTCTTTATATTTAAAAAAAATGCTTTTTATATATATATATATATATATATATATATATATATATATATATATATATATATATATATAATATATATATATATATATAATATTCATATAAACTGTGGGGAATAAAAGTATTTAGTCAGCTACCGATTGTGCAAGTTCACCCACTTAAAATGTGGTCATAACACCTGGAAACCAAAAAGAAACTATGGTTTTGATTGAAAATACCGGTCAAAAGTTTAGAGACACTTTTCCAGGCTTGTGGGTGCTGAGGTGTGTCTAAACTTTTGATGCCTGTGTTTTTCTGCAGACTAACACACCCATCCTGGAGGGTTTGATACAGCTGAGGTCAAAGGTTGCGGGCCTGCTGGGCTACAGCAGCCACGCGGACTACGTGCTGGAGATCAACATGGCCAAAAACGCCAGCAACGTGGCGGCGTTTTTAGGTATGATCCTTGACCACCAGTCGATGAGCGGCGCTTGTTAGACAAACGATTAACCTGCTTGCCTCCCAGACGCCTTTTATGAAACGCTGAAGCCCGTCGGCCTCCGGGAGAGGAAGTACATCCTGGAGCTGAAAAGGAGAGAGTGCCTGGCCAAGGACAGCTATTTTGACGGGCAGATCAACGCCTGGGACCTGCCCTACTACATGAACCAAGTGGAGCGCTGCAAGTTCGCCGTGGACAAGGACAAACTCATCGAGTACTTCCCGCTCCACGCCGTCACAGAGGGGCTTTTTGGGATCTACCAGGACCTGCTGGGGCTCAGGTTTAGCGAGTTCCAGCCAGCCCACGTGTGGCACCCTGACGTCAAGCTTTACGCCGCCCACGATGCCGGCACAGGGGAGGAGGTGGGCCTCTTCTACCTTGACCTGCACCCCAGGTAGGCTCCTAAATCTCCATGTGAGATTGCAGCTCAGGTGTGTTTTTTGTCTTCCACCAGGCAGGGAAAGTGCGTCCTTGACGCGTGTTTTCCCCTCCAGCCCGCCTGCCGGGGCCCCGATGGAAAGCGTCGACTCCCGGTGGCAGCCATGGTGGTGAACTTTTCCAAACCCAATGAAGGTTTGCCCTCCCTCCTCCAGCACCAGGAGGTGGAGACGTACTTCCACGAGTTTGGTCATGTGATGCACGAGCTCTGTTCCAAGGTTGGTGTGTTTTGTGAGAGAGCTAGAAGAACATTCAGTAGTTACCTAGCAACAGATGCTCCGTACCGGTCAAAAGATTGGAGACACCTTGTCATCCATTCCAGTGGTCCCCAACCTTTTTGTATCCGCGGACCGGTCAACGCTTAATAATTTGTCCCGCGGCCCGGGGGGTGTCCTTTTTTTTTCTTTTCTTCTTTGTCATGAAAAAGGGACGTTTTTGTCATGAAAAAGGGAGGTTTTTGTGGTTGGTGCACTATTTGTAAGTGTATATTGTGTTTTTTATGTTGATTTAATAAAAAAATAAATAAAATGTTTTTTTTTTTTTTCTTTTTTTTAATAAAAATTCTTCTGCGGCCCGGTGGTTGGGGACCACTGATCCATTCGCATGAAAAGATGTCTCTTAAAATTTGACTAACTTGTCCTGATTGAGGGACTGCAAAGACGCGTTCAAAGACTTCCTACTTGCGTCATATATTACTATACCCTGCCAATCGATCGGTATTGGCAAATTTTCATAAAAATAATTTGGTCGCCATTAACGATTAGTAAGGGTGTAATTATACTCAAAAATCTCGGTTGTATGTACCTCGATTTAGAGGTCAGTACCAACGTTCCCTCTAAGGTACGCACGCGCCTGTGCAATTGCACACTGCTCACGCGTCCTCTGCGCACGGCGAATCTAAGCCGCGCACAAAATTGAATTTAAAGATAAGCGCATAACAGTTTGCATGTCTGCCGTCGCTCACATGTGCGCCACTGAATGCTCAAGGAGTTTTGGCGTTTGCTCACACATATGAAAAATTGGAGGTCACGGTTTGTTTCATTTTCGGTACAGTAAGAAAACAACAAAATACACATTTTCTGGTTATTTATTTACCAAATGTGTAAACAATTGCTTTATCCTTTTAACATTGGGAACACTATAATAATTCTGCTGCGATGAGGTGGCGACTTTTCCAGGGTGTACCCCGCCTACTGCCCGAATGCAGCAGAGATAGGCTCCAGCGACCCCCCGCGACCCCAAAAGGGACAAGCGGTATAAAATGGATGGATGGATAATAATTCTGCCCAAAAATAGAAATAGTTCTGTGTGTGATGGATGTGAGCCACCACTAGGCTGATCAGTGCAACAGTAGGCAGTCATGAAGGCTAAGGATAACAATAACATACATATATACACACAGGATCTATTGACAGGGTTAATGAGGTCAACATATATAAAATAAAAACTAAATAGGATAAGGCTCAGAATTGGTGTAACAAAACATTTCTACATATAAACTGCAGCATTAATGTTCTTCAATTTGTTGCTCAGATTAAATAAAATTACAAAACTTTTCTTCTACATATAAAAAGTGCAACATTAAACAGTTTCAAGTCAACTCAGCCTCAGATTAACTTTTCTTTTTTCCCCACCCAGCCTTTAACCCTGGTGACTTTCACTCAATCTTCATGTTTTTTGCCAGAAAAATCAGTTTATCCACATTGTCTGCAGAAAGAACAGACCTGCTTGCAGTTACAATCTCTCCAACTGTGGAAAATACCCTTTCGCTGGGCACGGAGGTAGCAGGTATGGCGAGGTAGTGCCTAACTAACTTGGCAGTATGAGGACATATGGGCTCATTGTTCTTCCACCATAGAAGTGGGTCAAAATCTAGTTTTTAATGCAAAATGGTCTTAAATATGCTGCTATAAAAACACCAACGGCATTTGTTATTGCTTCAGCCCTGTCGGACTCGCCGAGGAGGGGTTGCTTGAATGCGGTGGGGAGCTGTGTTCTCACCACGCTCTACTTTCTATTCGTTGAAGCAATGTTCACTTGGGGGTGGTGCCAATTCAAATGGGTTAACATGTTTGACGTGTTGCTAGAAGCATACCCTACTGCTGCTGAACAATGTCGGCAAACCGCTTTCGCTTTGTCCACCTCTCGTCCTCCGTTGTTGTATCGCACCGCGAAGCCGAAGTGTTCCCAAACGGGAGATCTTGACGAGGCAGGAGGGTCTTCTAGGTCTTGCTTTTGCATGTTGTCGTAGCCCGGTCGTTGCTAGCATGCTGTGTGTTGTGCCTCGGTGTGCATTGTTTACACAACGTGCTGTACGCTACTTATGTCCATCCGTGCGGTGCGCTAATTAATTTGTCCGTGTGGAAATTCGTCCGGTGCACCTCCGTTTCGGACCAAACCCCACGTACCGAAATGGTTCAATATAGGGCTGGGCGATATAGCATGTTTTTCAATATCTCGATATTTCTTAGGCCATATCACGATACGCGATATAGAATCTCGATATTTTGCCTTAGCCTTGAATGAACACTTGATGCATATAATCACAGCAGTATAATGATTCTATGTGTCTACATCAAAACATTCTTGTTCATACTGCATTAATATATGATCTTTTTAAACTTTCATGCAGAGAGGAAAATCACAACTAAGTAAATTGACCAAAACTGTATTTATTAAACAGTTATTAAGCAGTGGCACAAAAATTCATGTCATTTCAAAACAGAAAGTGCAAGATTGTCAGAGACATTTTAAAACAAGCTATGAGTGCACTTTTGTGCATGATGTCACTAAGATGACATCAAAACAACACTAAATTAAAGTGTACTTATTGTACAGAACGCCACTACAATAATTTAAAACAAAGTGCACTTTTGTGCATGATGTCACACAAGATATTTCAATAACTGTCAAATAAAAAGAAATCAAATCGTTATGTGGTAGGTTACTGCTGACGTTATCTCCTTATGTTGTTCACTTTTTTTCTTATGCAGTGTAGATGTGGAAATGTTTGCCTCGGCATTTTGTTGGTGTGGCACCGAATGGAGATGTTGACATGCAGAGTAAGCACTTTTCATTCTCTAGCAAGTGACTTTTCAAATGATGCTACATTCTAGCAGTAATGTTACTTTTTGTAGCAACGCTTCCGCCCCACACTTGACAAATTACGGTTGTCTGTTCGACATATTCCCACTTGAAGCCAAACCACCGCCAGACGATGGAACCCCTGCTCTTTTTCTTGGGAATTAATTCTGCCTTCATTTGTTACCAGATTCGCACCTTCTTTCTCTCGTATTACCACTCGCAACACAGCTATCGTTACCCCTGCTGCTACCTCTCTGCTCCGCGAGGGCGTATACGTATGTGACGTATGACGTGACAGTATGTGACGTGTGTAAAAAGGTACGCTTGCTGTCTGTGAGAAGGAGAAACAAGAAAGAGTGGGAAGAGCCTGTAGTGTAATGCCAGCAGCTAAAAACAACTGCGCGAGAATGTATATGCGAATATCACAAGTCATTTTTTATATCGCACAGAGAAAACCCGAGTATATCGATATATCGCCCAGCCCTAATTCAATACAAATACACGTACTGTTAAATCCTTAAAGATTAGTGATTTGTAATGACAATCACTAACGTCGATCCCCTCTGGCTGACACTGTATTTTTAGTCCCCCGGCTAACAAGCAGCTAGCAGCTAGTTTTGTGTCTCCATACACAGTGTGGCGCCGCTCCCCTCAGCTAATACTAGTCACTTCCATAGTGGCAAATAAACTCCATTTCTTAGTACCTTAAGTACATTGTAGGCAAGAGGTGTCCAAACCTTTTGACTCAGGGGCCACATTGAGTTAAATGGGTGTAATTTTGATATTTCTTTTAATGCTGATTGGACATATTTTTTGTATAATATCCACAAAGTTCAATAAGCAGGTTGTTTTACGTGTGACCATATTTATTGATTTTTTCTTTCTGCACCATGGCTAGGAAAGGTTGTTTGGATCAGGTCATAAAACTGAATTCAATGCAAGTTTATAGATCCATCCATCCATTTTGTACCGCTTGTCCCTTCCGGTGTCACGGGGGGTGCTGGCGCCTATCTCAGCTGCACATGGCCGGAAGGTGGTATACACCCTAGACCAGGGGTGTCAAACTAATTTTAGTTCAGGGACCGAATGGAGGGAAACCTATTACCAAGTGGGCCGGAATGGTAAAATCATGGCATGATAACTTAAAAATAAAGTTAACTCTGGGTTGTTTTCTTTGATTTACTTTGGCCAAAAATAGAACAAGCATATTTTGAAAACGTACAAATCACGGATTATAATCTGGACAATCAATCAATCAATCAATGTTTATTTATATAGCCCTAAATCACAAATGTCTCAAAGGACTGTACAAACCACTACGACTACGACATCCTCGGAAGAAGCCACATAAGGGCAAGGAAAACTCACACCCAGTGGGATGCCAGTGACAATGATGACTATGAGAAACCTTGGAGAGGACCTCAAATGTGGGCAACCCCCCTCCCTCTAGGGGACAGAAAGCAATGGATGTCGAGCGGGTCTAACATGATACTGTGAAAGTTCAATCCATAGTGGCTCCAACACAGCCGCAAGAGTTCAGTTCAAAGCGGATCCAAGACAGCAGCGAGAGTCCCGTCCACAGGAAACCATCCCAAGCGGAGGCGGATCAGCATCGTAGAGATGTCCCCAACCGATACACAGGCGAGCGGTCCATCCTGGGTCCCGACGAGCGGTCCATCCTGGGTCTTGACTCTGGACAGCCAGTACTTCATCCATGGTCATCGGACCGGACCCCCTCCACAAGGGGGGGGGGGACAGAGGAGAAAAAGAAAAGAAAAGAAGCGGCAGATCAACTGGTCTAAAAAGGAGGTCTATTTAAATGCTGGAGTATACAAATGAGTTTTAAGGTGAGACTTAAATGCTTCTACTGAGGTAGCATCTCGACAACACACTTCAAGTTTGTTGAAAATTCTGAGGAAGTTGGTGTAGCTTCAAAAAAACAATGAGCTTAGACTTTGTCTCAGTGAATATACAAAGCTAGGGTTAAACTTTGAATCACAGTCTTGCAGGGATTTAACAAAAAACACATGTAAACTCTTCTAGGTATCCAATACCTCCTTTGTCATCTCCACGTATCAATCCAGTGCTAACTCAACAAACCGTAAGAAACGGAGGTAAAAACTATTCAGAAGGGTTAGGTTTTATCGTTTTTGACAGTGACAATTAGGGAGAGTAAGGGTGCCAAATATTTATGTGTTTGAAGCAGGAGAAATAAACCCCGAGATTTTTTAGTTTAATTTCGGTCACGGGAGAGGAAGCCACCACGCTTTACTTTCTACTTCTTGCTAGTCCTACTAGAAATGCTATTGTGACATCCAGTGGACCCATTTAGAACAGCAGTTTCTTTCTTTCAAAATGCTTTAATACTTTGCAAACTCATCACTGGGCCCGGATAAAACCTGTTCGCGGGCCTGATCCGGCCCACGGGCCGTACGTTGTCACCCCTGCCCTAGACCATACTTGCCAACCTGGATACCTCCGAATTCGGTAGATGTGGGGTGGGGTTTTGAGGTGGGCGGGGTTTGGTGGTAGCGGGGGGTGCGGGGTGTATATTGGAGCGTCCCGGAAGAGTTAATGCTGCAAAGGGTTCTGAGTATTTGTTCTGTTGTGTTTATGTTTTGTTACGGTGCGGATCTTCTCCCGAAATATGTTTGTCATTCTTTTTTGGTGTGGGTTCACAGTGTGGCACATATTTGTTACAGTGTTAAAGCTGTTTATACGGCCACCCTCAGTGTGACCTGTATGGCTGTTGATCAAGTATGCGTTGCATTCGCTCGTGCGTGCTTAAGCCCCATGTATTATACGACTGGGCCGGTACGCAGTTAATATGGAGGAAAAGCGAACGTGACGACAGGTTATAGAAGACGTTAAAGGCAATGCCTTAAAGCCACGCCCCCAATATTTTTGTACGGATGGAAATCCGGAGAAGTTCGGGAGAATAGTTGCCCCGGGAGATTTCCGGGAGGGGCACTGAAATTCGGGATCGGGAGGGTTGGCATATATGCTCTGGACAATTCGCCACCTCATCACAAGACCAACACTGATAGACAGACAACATTCACACACATCCATCCATCCATTATACTACCGCTTGTCCCTATCTCAGCTCCATTCGGGTGGAAGGCGGGGCAGACCCTGGACAAGTCACTACCTCATCGCAGGGCCAACACATAATTGTACAATTAATGGTCACATTTGTTACTTTGGTTGGCCAACAGGTGGCGATAAAATAAACAGTTATCAGACCGTTTGCATATATGTGTATGTTCCATGCCCAGTCGAATTGCTTACTAAAGACATAAACCCCTGCTGTTGGCATACACCTAGTTGCTCCTGCAGTGGGCGAACTTGTCCAAAAGATAACACCATAGCACAAACAATAATTTACTATTTTAGGTCTATTCGCATTATGGCCGTCAGCAAAGACAAATACATAAATTAGCTGCATCATGTAATAAGCCACAGGGTTCATCCATCCACTTCCTACCACTTATCCCTTTCGGGGTCGCAGAGGGGTCGCTGGAGCCTATCTCAGCTGTATATCGGGCGGAAGGTGGGGTACACTCTGGACAAGTCACCATCTCATCACACGGCCAACACAGACAGACAACATTCACACTCACTTTCACACACTAGGGCCAATTTAGGGTTGCAAATCAACCTATCCCCAGGTGCATGTCTTTGGAGGTGGGAGGAAGCCGGAGTACCCGGAGGGAATTCAAAGCCTACAAAAAAAGTAGTGGCTTATAGTTGGTCATTTACAGTAGTAGATTTTCTTTGGTTTGGTTCTTGTACTATTGGCTTTGTTCCATTCAAACACTATGTATTAAAAGAATAAAAGGAACTAGTTGGCATATTGTGTTGATATTATTAAAATGCCAAAAGCACACACCATAAATACAAAACCCAAAACCAGTGAAGTTGGCACTTTTTTGTGTAAATGGTAAATAAAAACCGAATACAATGATTTGCAAATCCTTTTAAACCTATATTTAATTGAATAGACTGCAAGGACAAAATACTTAATATTCAAATTGTTTTTGGAAACTGTGGATGTCATGTCATATTTACGAATTACACAACGTGCCAACTTCACTGGTTTTTGGGTTTTGTACATAAAAAATAAGACAGCTAATACACGTGATCGGTATTGGTATCGGCTGATCTCACTCATGGATGATGGGAAACAGCAGCATAAAAACCTGATGGGAGCCTCCCGACAGTTTATGTAACAATGCTAAGTGGAACAAATTGGATCATAAATGTCCACAGAAGGCTTTCTTTTTGCCAGACCACCTTTTCAGAGTTCAGTGGAGGCTTGGTAGAGACGGACTTTGTGGAAGTCCCCTCGCAGATGCTGGAGAACTGGGTGTGGGAGAAGGAGCCTCTGAGGAGAATGTCCCGCCACTACAAGGACGGCACGGCCATCCCGGAAGAGCTGCTCGACAAGCTCATCGCGTCCAGAGTGGCCAACACGGGTCAGGACATCAGACTGGATGGCGTCCGCTGACTTGTGACTCTTGTTTTGTCTGTCGCAGGGCTGATGAACCTGCGCCAGGTGGTCCTCAGCAAAGTGGACCAGTCGCTACATAGCAGTTCTTGTGCGGACACGGCCGAGGTGTTTGCCCAACACTGCCAGGACATCTTGGGTGTCCCCGCCTCGGCAGGTACTGAATTCATCCCGTACAGTTGTGATCAAAATTATTCAAACCCCACACAATTTTGGTGTTTTAGCAAGTTGGACATTAATTCCGTATTTTGTTTATAGTCATATCAAATAAAGAAATAGACAAATAGACAAAGGCAACTTGAATTACAACAGTGTCATTTCTCTTGATATCTCATTGACAAAATTATTCAACCCCTTGAAGATCATAACTATTAAGAACATAATTTGAATAAGGTCTTTTCAATCAGGTATTGAAAGCACCTGTAGATGTGATTAGAACCATGACCAGCAACAATTCAACTGATTGAAAAAGACTGTGACGCTCAGCTTCTTGTAGATGGTCAATGGTGTATTTGCAACATGGTGAAGTCCAGGGAATAGTCAAAGAAGTCAAGAGAGGAGGTAATTTATCTTCATAAGAAAGGATATGGATATAAGAAAACAGCAAAGACATTACACATTCCAAGAGACACAGTTGGGAGCATGATTCGCAAGTTTAAAGTTAAAGGCACAGTGGAAACACTACCTGGGCGTGGTAGAAAGAGGATGTTGTGTGCGTACAGTGGTGAAAAACCCCTGGGTAACAGCTGAGGAACTACAACAGGACATTGCAGAGGGGGGAACGCAGGTTTCGTCCCAGACAATAAGGCGCGCACTACGAGATGAAGGCCTCCATGCCAGAACTCCCAGGCGCACCCCACTTCTGACTACATTATGCCAAAAATCATCTGGACAAACCCCAAAGGTTTTGGGAAACTGTTCTATGGAGTGATGAGACAAAAGTGGAACTCTTTGGGCCTATGAATCAACGTTATGTCTGGAGGAGGAAAAATTAAGCTTACAAAGAGAAGAACACCTTTCCTACTGTTAAGCATGGTGGGGGGGTCAACAATGCTCTGGAGCTGTTTCTCTGCCTCAGGTACCGGTAACCTCCAGCGCGTTCAAGGCATTATGAATACTATTTCCTACCAGGATATCTTAGCTGCAAATGTCATGAAGTCAGTGACGAAGCTGAGGCTCGGGAGACATTGGACCTTCTAACAGGACAACGATCCCAAGCATACCTCCAAATCAACATCAGAGTGGTTGCAGAAGAAGGGCTGGAAGACTCTGGAGTGGCCTTCACAGTCGCCAGACCTAAATCCTATAGAAAACCTGTGGTGGGACTTGAAGAAGGCAGTTGCAGCACGCAAGCCCAAGAATATGAATGAACTGGAGGCTTTTGCCCAAGAGGAATGGGCTAAAATACCTGTAGATGGTTGCAAGAAGCTTGTGTCCGGTTATGTATCACGTTTGAAGGATGTCATTACTGCCAAAGGGTGTTCTACTAAGTACTAAAGATGCATGTAACTAGGGGGTTGAATCATTTTGTCAATGAGATATTAAGAAAAATGTCCTTTTTGGTATTTGTAAAATACAGTGTTACAATTTAAGTTGCATTTCTCTATTTGACACATCTTTATTTGATATGACTATAAACAAAATACGGAAAAAATGTCCAACTTGCTAAAACACCAAAATTGTGTGGGGGTTGAATAATTTTGATCACAACTGTAAGTCCCTGTTAACCCCCGGGACGTGACGCATCGCTCCGTAGGCACCAACATGACCGCCAGCTTCATCCACCTGGCGGAAGGATACGACGGCCAGTACTACAGCTACCTGTGGAGCGAAGTCTACTCCATGGACATCTACTTCAGTCGCTTTAAAAAGGAAGGAATCCTCAATCCCAAGGTGAGTCCGAGTCCAAAATACGAGCCACTTTGCTGGGAAACGTCCTCACAGCCGCATTGCCGTGAAACAGGTCGGAACGGAGTACAGAAGAGTCATCCTGGAGGCCGGAGGCTCCGTGGATGGAACGGACATGTTGGAAAGCTTTCTCGGTCGCGCTCCGTGCCAGGAAGCTTTCTTTCAGTGCAAAGGACTTAGCAGGACGTAGCAGCATTTGAGACATGACCAAGCAAGGCACAGACCATCGGTGTTGATGCAAAGTCTCAGGGTGTCATACCTCCACTCGTAAGTCCAGAACTTTTTCATTATTTGGAAAAAAGGGAGTGCACTATTTAGATCGCACATTTTTGGTACATTGACATTTTGAAAAGTGTCCAAATTAGACACTTTTCTTTGTAATTATTGACTGCAATAAACATTCATTTAAATTAACCTCCAAGGTGACACAGACTAACTTTTTTGCCATTTCAGTATTTTTTTGCTGTGTAATTTTGGTTTTGAAACTATAACACAAGTGTCAAACTTAAATTCCTGGGTCTAGATCTGACCCACCGCGTTATTTATTGTGACCTGCCACGTCAGTTACAGTGACCACCACGCCATTTAATGTAGCCTACCATGCCATTCAAAGTGGCCCGCCAGACCATTTAATCTGGCCTGCCACGTCATTTAAACTTCAAATAAATACTTAGATATCCAGTGTTTCCCACAGGTCAGGCATCTACTTGTGGTGGTGTGGTCGGGCGGCGGGGGTTGGGGGGGGGCAGCGGCGGCGAAGATGACCAAGAAGAACGCGGAGTTGGAATATAATTACAACACTTTATGTACATATTTATGTACATATTTATATAATATTTACATATTTATATAATATGTAACTATAAGCTCCATTCACAGACAGAGTCCCATTACATTTATGAGTAGTCGAGCGAGTCTAAAGCCGAAAAAAAATAAAAAATAGAAAACAATTTTTTATTTTATTTTATTTATTTATTTTTTTTAATTTGTGGCGGCCGTAATTCCTTCCTGGCGGGCCGCCACAAATAAATGAATGTGTGGGAAACCCTGATATCTGCTTGTCACCTTGATTTAGGATTACAAAGCAAGTTATCTGTCAGTTACTTCATTTATTCCATTTTATTTAGTTAGTTTATTTTAATTTAGCAGTTGTTGTTTTGGAGAGTGTTGGGATCTTGTCATATGAAAATAAAACATTTTAATATAGCTCAAAATGTATGTCACAGCCCCTACGCGTCATCTTTTGCTGACTAGCAATTGTATTGTTTTTTTAGCGGTCAATGGAAGATATCAATGGACGGTGCAAAAAAGTGAAACATTTTATTTATTTACATTTTTATTAATTTGCTTTCATTGATGACAAGGTTGTTGTCATCGATTAAGATGCCACAGTTGCATGCCTTCAGAATATTAGAGTGTGTTGATTTTTTTTTTTTTTTTCATTAACAAGGGAACAGTGTATCTTTTTCTAATGTTAAAAATAAGTTGGTGATTTGCTTTGTTATACCAACAAATAAAATGTGAGTCGTTTTTTTGTCAAGTGTACTTTTCATTTTCAAAACATTTTAGATTTCTTTTAACCTTCAAAACTTCAATAAAATTCTCAGTCACAAACATGTTTTAAAAATAAATGTATTTCATTTAGTTTTCTTCCTAAAATTTGCATTTGATGACAATTAAGCGACAATAAAGCAAACTACAGGTCCGTCAATATTATTGTATAAATGTTTTTTTATGTTTTATGCCCTTTTTGTTCAAGAAAACTGTTATTTATGGCAAAAACCCAAAGCATACAACGTTTTTCCCTCCAAAAAAGTTATTTAAAATATTTGATGTGAAGTGATTGGAACCTTAAAGGGTCAAAAATTCATAATAAAATTGATTTTTATTTATTCGTTTTTGAGCAATGGCCGTTTGAAAAAAAAATACCACTAAAATTCTCAGTGACCCAAAAGGCCCTTTATTCATAAAAGTGTTAAAAATAGGTCGTACATCATTCTTTTTGTTTTAACTTTCAATGCTCAAGTCTCTATATCAAGGTTCTCAAACTTTTTCCACCAAGTACCACTTCAGAAAAACTTGGCTCTGTCACGCCAAATTTCTTCCCCGAAACAAAAACCTTCCCCCCCATTTACTTCCGGGGTCATGATTAATACAGACGTTTTATTAACGCTATATTGTAAAAATATAACACTATATTATAAAAATACAGACGTTTTGTTAATGCTATATTATAAAAATAAAATTAAAAAAACAATTTACAAAAACAAGCTATGGGATGACGCTTTTACTTCCGGGGTTACGTTTCCTCACGTTTCCTCTTAAGTCATCCCATAGCTTGTGTTTGTAAATTGTTTTTATTTATTTATTTATTTATTTTTTATAATATAACGTTAAAAAAACATCTGTATTTTTATAATATAGCGTTATATTTTTATAATATAGCGTTATATTTTTATAACATAGCGTTAAAAAAAACATCTGTATTAATCATGACCCCGGAAGTAAATGGGGGGGAAGGTTTTTGTAGGGGGAAGAAATTTGGCGTGACAGCTCCTCAAGTACCACCATATTGAGCCATATTAAAATACAGTAGCATGGTAGGTCTAAGTATTCATTAAACCAAGGCAGAGGTTTTATTTAACAAGTATATTTAATATTGTTGGCCAGTGTAACGTGTCGGATGAGTAAAGCCAATCCTTTCAAATTGCACACAGTTTCATTATAGGAAAATAAAACACTGTACTTTAATCAAGTGATTTGTTGGCATATCCCTAGATGGAGCCTGTGTACCATCACAGTTTGAGAATCACTGCTCTAGATCAGTGGTCCCCAACCACTGCAGAATAATTTTTTATTAAATTTTTTTATTTTTTTATTAAATCAACATAAAAAACACAAGATACACTTACAATTAGTGCACCAACCCAAAAAACCTCCATTTTTCATGACAAAAAAATAAATAAATCATAAAAAATTAAAAATTCTCATCCCTCCCCATAAGTAAAAACACAATACAATGATTTGCAAAATATTTTCAACTTGAATTTAGTTGAATAGACAGCAAAGACAAGATACTTAATGTTCGAACTGAGAAACGTTTTTTTTTGTTCACTCTATTCAATTGAATATACAGTGCAGGTTGAAAAAGATTTGCAAATCATTATATTCTGTTTTTATTTATGGTTTACACAATGTGCAAACTTTACTGGTTTTGTGTTTTGTATTTATTGTAATAGAAAACACACCAAATATGCAGTATTTTCCCCAAAAAATATTTCTAAGTGCAATATTTGATGTGAAGTAATTGGGGCCTTGAATAGGTCAGTAATTCATAAGAACAAACCTCCCCAAATGTCTGTTATTTTTGTGCTAAATATTTTTTGTCTACTATAGTGTTATTTTTTTATCAACATTTGGACTCATAACAATCCTTCCACCTTGTCAAAATCCTCCCCAAACTTGTCCCAAACATTTGTCCTGCAAAAAAAAAACATGTTTTGTCCACTATAATTTCCATACTAACCTTTTATGGTCTTCTAGTTATTATTCATAATCAGCCACCAGACCATATCAAAATCTCCTCAAACTTGTCCCATTCATTTGTGCTGTATAAATTTAAAACATTCAAAAGAAAGTTTTTTTTAACTGGAGACCTCTGATATATATATATATATATATATATATATATATATATATATATATATATATATATATATATATATATATATATATATATATATATATGTATTAGGGGTGTGGGAAAGAATCAATTCGAATACGTTGTGCGATTCAAAATTGGTTCTATTTTTTTTTTTTAAATCAATTTTTTTTTTTTTTTAATCCATCCAACAAACCAGTACACAGCAATACCATAACAATGCAATCCAATTCCAAAACCAAACCTGACCCAGCAACATTGAGAACTCCAATAAACAGAGCAATTGAAAGGACACACAAACACAACACAGAACAAACCAAAAGTAGTGAAACAAAAATGAATATTATCAACAACAGTATCAATATTAGTTATATTTTCAGCATAGCAGTGATTAAAAATCCCTCATTGACATTATCATTAGACATTTATAAAAATATAAAAATAAAGAAAAATAGTGTCACAGTGGCTTACACTTGCATCGCATCTCATAAGCTTGACAACACACTGTGTCCAATATTTTCACAAAGATAAAATAAGTCATATTTTTGGTTTGTTTAATAGTTAAAACAAATTTACATTATTGCAATCAGTTGATAAAACCTTGTCCTTTACAATTATAAAAGTTATTTTTTTTAAATCTACCACTCTGCTTGTATGTCAGCAGACTGGGGTGGATCCTGCTGAAATGCTATGTATTGAATGAATACAGAATAATTTTGAATCGGAAAAATATCGTTTTTGAATCGAGAATCGAATCGAATCAAAAAAATCGATATATTATCGAATCGTGACCCCAAGAATCGATATTGAATCGAATCGTGGGAAACCCAAAGATTCACAGCCCTTATATATATATATATATATATATATATATATATATATATATATATATATATATATATATATATATATATATATATACAAACCCCGTTTCCATATGAGTTGGTAAATTGTGTTGGATGTAAATATAAACGGAATACAATGATTTGCAAATCCTTTTCAACCCATATTCAGTTGAATGCACTACAAAGACAACATATTTGATGTTCAAACTCATAAACTTTTCTTTTTTTTTTTGCAAAAAATAATTAACTTAGAATTTCATGGCTGCAACACGTGCCAAAGTAGTTGGGAAAGGACATGTTCACCACTGTGTTACATCACCTTTTCTTTTAACAATTCTCAATAAACGTTTGGGAAATGAGGAAACATTTTTAAAGCTTTAAAGGGGAAATCTTTCCCATTCTTGTTTTATGCAGCGCTTCAGTTGTTCAACAGTCCAGGGTTTCCGCTGTCGTATTTGACGCTTCATAATGCGCCACACATTTTCGATGGGAGACAGGTCTGCAGGCGGGCCAGGAAAGTACCCGCACTCTTTTACTACGAAGCCACGCTGTTGTAACAAGGGCTTGGCATTGTCTTGCTGAAATAAGCAGGGGTGTCCATGATAACATTGCTTGGATGACAACATATGTTGCTCTTAAACCTGAATCAATCAATCAATGAATGTTTATTTATATAGCCCCAAATCACAAATGTCTCAAAGGACTGCGCAAATCATTACGACTACAACATCCTCGGAAGAACCCACAAAAGGGCAAGGAAAACTCACACCCAGTGGGCAGGGAGAATTCACATTCAGTGGGACGCCAGTGACAATGCTGACTATGAGAAACCTTGGAGAGGACCTCAGATGTGGGCAACCCCCCCCCTCTAGGGGACCGAAAGCAATGGATGTCGAGCGGGTCTAACATGATACTGTGAAAGTTCAATCCATAGTGGCTCCAAGACAGCAGTGAGAGTCCCGTCCACAGGAAACCATCTCAAGCGGATCAGCAGCGTAGAGATGTCCCCAACCGATACAGGCGAGCGGTCCATCCTGGGTCCCGACGAGCGGTCCATCCTGGGTCTCGACTCTGGACAGTCAGTACTTCATCCATGGTCATCGGACCGGACCCCCTCCACAAGGGAGGGGGGGACATAGGAGAAAGAAAAGAAGCGGCAGATCAACTGGTCTAAAAAGGAGGTCTATTTAGAATGGACCATTCAGCATTAATGGTGCCTTCACAGATGTGTAAGTTACCCATGCCTTGGGCACTAATACACCCCCATACCATCACAGATGCTGGCTTTTGAACTTTGCGCCTATAACAATCCGGATGGTTATTTTCCTCTTTGTTCCAGAGGACACCACGTCCGCCGTTCCCAAATATAATCGGAAATGTGGACTCGTCAGGCCAAAGGACACTTTTCCACTTTGGATCAGTCCATCCTAGATGAGCTCAGCCCAGCGAAGCGGGCGGCGTTTCTGGGTTCTGTTGATAAATTCGTTTGGCTTTGCATAGTAGAGTTTTAACTTGCACTTACAGATGTAACGACCAACTGTAGTTACTGACAGTGGTTTTATGAGGTGTTCCTGAGCCCATGTGGTGATATCTTTTACACACTGATGTCGGTTTTTGATGCAGTACCGCCTGAGGGATCAAAGGTCCGTAATATCATCCCTTACGTGCAGTGATTTCTCCAGATTCTCTGAACCTTTTGATGATTTTACGGACCGTAGATGGTAAAATCCCTAAATTCCTTGCAATATCTTGTTGAGAAATGTTGTTCTAAAACTATTCGACAATTTGCCTACAAATTGGTGACCATCGCCCCATCCCTGTATGTGAATTACTGAGCATTTCATGGAAGCTGCTTTTATACCCAGTCATGGCACCCACCTGTTCCCAATTAGCCTGCACACCAGTGGGATGTTCCAAATAAGTGTTTGATGAGCCTTCCTCAATTTTATCAGTATTTATTGCCACATTTCCCAACTTCTTTGTCACGTGTTGCTGGCATCAAATTCTAAAGTTAATGATTATTTGCAAAAAAAAAAAAGTTTATCAGTTTGAACATCGAATATGTTGTCTTTGTAGCATATTCAACTGAATATGGGTTGAAAATGATTTCCAAATCATTGTATTCCGTTTATATTTACATCTAACACAATTTCCCAACTCATATGGAAAGGGGGTTTGTATATATATATATGTATATATAAAACCATTTTCTACCGCATGTCCCTTTTGGGGTCGCTGGAGCCTATCTCAGCTGCATTCGGGCGGAAGGCGGCGTACACCCTGGACCTCATCGCAGGGCCAACACAGATAGACAGACAACATTCACACTCACATTCACACACTAGGGTCAATTTAGGGTTGCTAGGCAAACTATCCTCAGGTGCATGTTTTTGGAGGTGGGAGGAAGCCGGAGTACTTACGCAGTCACGCGGAGAACATGCAAGATCCCGAGCCTGGGATTGAACCCAGGCCTATTCAGGACCTCCATATTGTGAGGCAGAAGCAGTAACCCCTGTTCCACCGTGCTGCATACATATACATATCTATATATATATATATATATATATATATATATACATATATATATATATAGGCAAATCATATGCATTTTCCCATCGATAACGTGACATTGCACTTGCACCACAGTGGGTAGGTGAGTAACAAGCGGTAGAAAATGGATTAGAAAGGACAGATTTAAAAACATTTTTGTATTTAACTTGGGACCCCCCGTGGGCCGGATTTTGCACTCTGGCGGGCTGTATCTGGCCCGTGTGTCATAGTTTGAGGACCCCTGGCATAGAACTATAATTGTCAAACAAAAATTGGGGTAGCACAACAGAATGGGACGAGGTGGGCGGGGCAATTTCGCATGGGTGTGTGATCTGGAAAAAAAAAGGTTGTGCGGTTCTTGTAGATCAGGGGTCGGCAACCCAAAATGTTGAAAGAGTTATATTGGACCAAAAATACAAAAACAAATCTGTCTGGAGCCGCAAACAATTAAAAGCTATATTACATGCAGATAGTGTGTCATGAGAAATAAATTGAACTAAGAGGAGGACTTAAAGGAAACTAATTGAGCTCAAATATAGCTACAAATGAGGCATAGTAAAGCAATATGTACATATAGCTAACCTAAATAGCATGTTAGCATCGATTAGCTTGCAGTCATGCAATGACTAAATATGTCTGATTATCACTCCACACAAGTCAATAACATCAACAAAACTCACCTTTGTGCATTCACGCACAACGTTGAAAGTTTGGTGGACAAATTGAGACAGAAAAAGAAGTGGCATAAAACACGTCCTAGAAAGTCAGAGAAAGTTGTACATGTAAACAAACTAAGGTGCGTTCAAAGACCGTCAAAATTAGTAGGACAAAACAGTGCTCACCAAATACTTGAAACGGTGAAGCATGTTTAATAAAAATAGTGTGCTTTATAGCAATTAGGGAGGTTTGTGTCATGTTTGTCCACCTGCAGAAACCATATTAAAACAAAAAAATGTATTTTTTCCTCTCATTTTTTTCCATTTTTCATACATTTTTGAAAAAGCTCCAGAGAGGTTTGGTGGACAAAATGAGACAGAAAAAGAAGTGGCATAAAACACGTCCTAGAAAGTCGGAGAAAGTTGTACATGTAAACAAACTAAGGTGAGTTCAGGACCATCAAAATTAGTAGGACAAAACAGCGCTCACCAAATACTTGAATCGGTGAAGCATGTTTAATATAAATACTGTGCTTTATAGCAATTAGGGAGGTTTGTGTAATGTTTGTCCTCCTGCAGAAACCATATTAAAACAAAAAAATTTATTTTTTCCTCTCAATATTTTCCATTTTTCATACATTTTTGAAAAAGCTCCAGAGAGGTTTGGTGGACAAAATGAGACAGAAAAAGAAGTGGCATAAAACACGTCGGGGAAAGTTGTATATGTAAACAAACTAAGGTGAGTTCAAGGACCGTCAAATTATTAGTACAAGACAGCGCTCACCAAATACTTGAGTCAGTGAAGCATGTTTAATATAAATAGTGTTCTTTAATGCAATTAGGGAGATTTGTGTCATGTTTGTCCTCCCGCAGAAATCATATTAAAACAAAAATTTTAATTTTTTCCTCTCATTTTTTTCCATTTTTTATACATTTTTGAAAAAGCTCCAGAGAGGTTTGGTGGACAAAATGAGACAGAAAAAGAAGTGGCATAAAACACGTCGGAGAAAGTTGTATATGTAAACAAACTAAGGTGAGTTCAAGGACCGTCAAATTATTAGTACAAGACAGCGCTCACCAAATACTTGAATCAGTGAAGCATGTTTAATATAAATAGTGTTCTTTAATGCAATTAGGGAGATTTGTAGCATGTTTGTCCTCCTGCAGAAACCATATTAAAACAAAAAATTTAAATTTTTCCTCTCATTTTTTTCAATTTTTCATACATTTTTGAAAAAGCTCCAGAGAGGTTTGGTGGACAAAATGAGACAGAAAAAGAAGTGGCATAAAACACGTCCTAGAAAGTCGGCGACAGTTGTACATGTAAACAAACTAAGGTGAGTTCAAGGACCGTCAAAATTAGTAGGACAAAACAGCGCTCGCCAAATACTTGAATCAGTGAAGCATGTTTAATACAAATAGTGTGCTTTAAAACAATGTTTGTCCTCCTGCAGAAACCATATTAAAACAAAAAATGTATTTTTTCCTCTCATTTTTTCCATTTTTCATACATTTTTGAAAAAGCTCCAGAGAGGTTTGGTGGACAAAATGAGACAGAAAAAGAAGTGGCATAAAACACATCCTAGAAAATTGGAGAAAGTTGTACATGTAAACAAACTAAGGTGAGTTCAAGGACAATCAAAAATAGTATGACAAAACAGCGCTCGCCATATACTTGAATCAGTGAAGCATGTTTAATAAAAAATAATGTGCTTTATAGCAATTAGGGAGGTTTGTATCGTGTTTGTCCTCCTGCAGAAAGCATATTAAAACAAAAAAATAAATTTTTTCCTCTCATTTTTTTCCATTTTTCATACATTTTTTAAAAAGCTCCAGAGAGGTTTGGTGGACAAAATGAGACAGAAAAAGAAGTGGCATAAAACACGTCCTAGAAAGTCGGAGAAAGTTGTACATGTAAACAAACTAAGGTGAGTTCAATGACCATCAAAATTAGGACAAAACAGCGCTCACCTAAAACTTGAATTAGTGAAGCATGTTTAATACAAATAGTGTGCTTTATAGCAATGTTTGTCCTCCTGCAGAAACCATATTAAAACAATTGTTTTTATTTATTCCTAATTTTTTTCCATTTTTCATACATTTTTGAAAAAGCTCCAGAAGCCACTAGGGCGGCGCTAAAGAGCCGCGTCTGGCTCTAGAGCCGCGGGTTGCCAACCCCTGTTGTAGGAGTTAAGTGATCCTTTAGGGGGCGCTGTTGTATTCTAAAAGCTCGTGGGCGACATTAACATACCAAACGTTCCTTTCCACAATTACTTATAGTTTCATGTTCAGTGTTTTTGTCTTATTTTGTTGAGGGAATGTTTTAAAAAACGAGTAAGGTTATATGAGTCGCCGTGCTCGGTAAAACATGTATGGTTTTCGTTCACTTATTGACCTTTTTGTCTGCTCAGCTGTGTTTTGCATTTTCATATTTGCATATTTACCTTGAGGAAGAAAAAAAAAAGGAGTAGTTTCGGGGGCGGGTGTACTGCAGTGGAGCGAAGCGAGCAGACCTCCAGCCTGAGGCGGGCTGTTGGTTGAAGTGTGTCCGGCAGAGGAGGCAGTCTTCTCGGCGGGGGCTTGGTGTAACTAGCGCTGGGTCTGGTAGAGTCAAAGGCAAGCGGAAGGGTTTTTCTTCATGCCCCCGCACGTTAAACACAAATGAGCCGGGCGTTGGAGGAGCGAACACGCATAAAGGTCTGGACGAGGGTCGCTTTTTGGACGACAAGCTTCCAGTCGGTCGAGGATCTTTTGTATTTCCTCACTGAATGCTGAGGACATTTTGGATTTTTTTATTTTCTTTAACTCCTCTGACATTTAAGTCTTAATCAGCCGGAACTTATTGACCACTGTCTTTTTTTATGATGTTTTATTTTTCATGTGAATTAAGCCACTTTAGTAGCGCTTTTCTTTGGAAAATGTGCTCTTTGGGCCAATTTAACTCGCTCTTTTAAGTGGGCTACATTAGCTAGCTACCAGCCTAGCTTAAAGCCCTGCGAAGTACTGTCTTCTTAGCGGACTAATGTCCACTTCTACACATCAAGTTTGACTGGGATCGGGTCACCTGTGTCGTGGACAAACGGACGTTACGAAAACATCCAGGTGAGTTTTTTTTTTTCTTATCGTAAATGTGTGGGGGGGGGCCCCCCAAGCAACTTCGCTATGCTAACAATGCTAACACGGCTAGTCGTAGCCTAGCGAGTGGCGTCCCGATATTTTTACATTCAAGTCTTCATTCTATTTTTTTTCCCCTTTATTATATCTTTGTGAATCACTTGTGAAATTTCAGGCACGAAGTGTGTGCTGTCACAGCTTTTAACCCTGTTTGATTTTATGTGCAGAAATTAGACAATATTGTCCCAGAATTCACAATTTACAAGTACCGTATTTCCTCGAATAGCCGCCTGGGCGCTAATAATTTAAAACCTCTTCTCACTCCTGCACTTATTCAAGGCATGCGGTAAAAGTAAACAGGCGCTAATAATTTTAAAACCTCTTCTCACCCCTGCGCTTACCAATGGCATGCAGTTAAAAATTGAGTGTGATATAAAAAAGGAAAATTAAATATATAAAATTCTTCTGCGGCCGCGGCC
This sequence comes from Nerophis ophidion, assembly GCF_033978795.1. Lineage (NCBI taxonomy): Eukaryota > Metazoa > Chordata > Actinopteri > Syngnathiformes > Syngnathidae > Nerophis > Nerophis ophidion. The sequence continues at coordinate 27,453,762 of NC_084618.1, read as the reverse complement.
GGTGGTTGGGGACCACTGCTCTACAATAAGTCATCGCGCCCACCCTTACACCGTCCTATCTGCGTGCCGGTCGGACGCATGCATATCGCTGTTTCTCATACGAGATTGCAATGCATACTTGGTCAACAGCTCTACCTTTTACACTGATGGTTGTGATATAAACAACTTGAACACTCTTACTAATATGCGCCACACTCTGTGAAACCACACCAAACACATTTCTGGGGAACATTGGCTCTGTAACACATTATGAACGCAACATAAGAATTACCTAGAATTCCAATGTATCCATGACTCTTGGCTTTATTATATACGCGCCTCCAACTCCGCCCTCCTCAACCGGCGCACGGGGAAGGGGGGGGGGGGGGGGGGGTTTGGTGCTAGTGGGGTGTATAATATAGCCAAAAGTCATGGATGCATTGGAATTCTGGGTAATTCTTATGTTGCGTTTATAATGTGTTACAGAGCCGATGTTCTCCAGAAATGTGTTTGGTGTGGGTTCACAGAGTGTGGCGTATATTTGTAAGAGTGTTAAAGACAAGTTGTTTTATATCACAACCATCAGTGTGATCTGTATGGCTGTGGAACAAGACCCCTGGTTTACACATAGTATAAGCAAAATTAAAAAAGACTCTCACCATTTTGGAAATGACGACAGGGGGAAGCGTCACTCGTGACGTCACGACTTTGACCCGGCGGTAAAAGTAAGCATGCGTTAATAAATTTGGGGAGAGAGTTTGACCCGGCAGTAATTCATATTACATGCCTGGCGGCTATTCAAGGAAATACGGTAAATATGGTCCACAATATGACGCTTTGCGCATGCGTGTCAACGCTAAAGGTTTCCTTGGAACAAAAATATCGATAGCAATTAATGTTAATGATGTTATAATATTGGGATTATTTTTTGGCATTAATTTTCATATCAGGAAACAATCAATCAATCAATGTTTATTTATATATATCACGGTGGCAGAGGGGTTAGTGCGTCTGCCTCACAATACGAAGGTCCTGCAGTCCTGGGTTCAAATCCAGGCTCGGGATCTTTCTGTGTGGAGTTTGCATGTTCTCCCCGTGAATGCGTGGGTTCCCTCCGGGTACTCCGGCTTCCTCCCACTTCCAAAAACATGCACCTGGGGATAGGTTGATTGGCAACACTAAATTGGCCCTAGTGTGTGAATGTGAGTGTGAATGTTGTCTGTCTATCTGTGTTGGCCCTGCGATGAGGTGGCGACTTGTCCAGGGTGTACCCCGCCTTCCACCCGATTGTAGCTGAGATACACCCCCTCCACCCTCCACCCCCATCGAGGGGACCGAAAACAATGGATGTCGAGCGGGTCTAACATGATACTGTGAAAGTTCAATCCATAGTGGATCCAACACAGTAGCGAGAGTCCTGTCCATAGTGGAGCCAACAGGAAACCTAGCGAGTGGCGTCTCGATATTTCTACATTCAAGTCTATATCATTATTTTTTTCCTTTATTATGTCTTTGTGAATCACTTGTGAAATTTCAGGCACAAATTGTGTGCTGTCACAGCTTTTAATCCTGTTTTATTTTATCAATCAATCAATGTTCATTTATATAGCCCTAAATCGCAAGTGTCTCAAAGGGCTGCACAAACCACAACGACATCCTCGGTAGGGCCCACATAAGGGCAAGGAAAACTCACCCCAGCGGGACGTCGGTGACAGTGACAATGAAGACTATGAGAAACCTTGGAGAGGACCGCATATGTGGGCCAACCCCCCCACCCCCCAGGAGACCGAAAGCAATGGATGTCGAGTGGGTCTAACATGATACTGTGAAAGTTCAATCCATAGTGCAGTGTTTTTCAACCACTGTGCCGCGGCACATTAGTGTGCCGTGATATACAGTCTGGTGTGCCGTGGGAGATGATGTCATTTCACCTATTTGGGTTAAATTTATTTTTTGCAAACCAGTAATTATAATCTGCAAATGTGTTGTTGTTGAGTGTCTGTGCTGTCTAGAGCTCAGCAGAGTAATTGTGTAATACTCTTCCATATCAGTAGGTGGCCGCAGGTAGCTAATTGCTTTGTCGTTATCACAATATGCAGATGACAGCGGGAGGCAGGGTGCAGGTAAAAAGGTATCTAATGCTTAAACCGAAACACAAAAGCAGAAGGTGAGTGCATTGAAGTTCAGGGAAGGCTGAACAACTGAACAGATGACAAAATGATAAAAAAAACAGAACGCTGGACGACAGCAAAGACTTACAGCGTGTGGAGCAGACGGCGTCCACAAAGTACATCCGTACATGACATGACAATCCACAATGTCCCCATAAAGAAGGATAAAAACAACTGAGCGGGAGGCAGCTTGCAGGTAAAAGGGTATCTAATGCTTTAACTGAAAAACAAAAGCAAAAGGTGAGTGCATTGAAGTTCAGGGAAGGCTATGCACAACAAAATTACAACTGAACAGACGACAAAATAAAAAAAAAAGAACGCTGGACAACAGCAAAGACTTACAGCGTGTGGAGCAGACGCCGTCCACAAAGTACATCCGTACATGACATGACATGACAATCCACAATGTCCCCATAAAGAAGGATAAAAACAACTGAAATATTTTTGTTTGCTAAAACAAAGCAGGTGCGGGGAATATCGCTTAAAGGAAGACATGAAACTGCTACAAGAAAATACCAACAAAACAGGAAAAGCCACCAAAATAGGAGCGCAAGACAAGAAGTAAAACACTACACACAGGAAAACAGCAAAAAAGTACAAATAAGTCAGGGTGTGATGTGACAGGTGGTGACAGTAAACCTACTTTGAGACAAGAGCTATATTGCTTGGTTATGCTTTAAAGTGATATCCGACGACTTTTTACTGTCAATATCAAGTTTAATTTTTTAATTATTTCTGCTGGTGGTGTGCCTTTGGATTTTTTCAACGCAAAAAATGTGCCTCGGCTCAAAAAAGGTTGAAAAACACTGCCATAGTGGATCCAACACAACCGTGAGAGTCCAGTCCAAAGTGGATCCAACACAGTAGCGAGAGTCCTGTCCATAGTGGAGCCAGCAGGAAACCATCCCAAGCGGAGGCGGATCAGCAGCGCAGAGATGTCCCCATCCGATACACAGGCGAGCGGTCCATCCTGGGTCCCGACTCTGGACGAGCGGTCCATTCTGGGTCCCGACTCTGGACAGCCAGTACTTCATCCATGGCCACCGGACCGGAAACCCTCCACAAGGGAGAGTGGGTCAGAATTGAAAAAGAAAAGAAACTGCAGATCAACTGGTCTAAAAAGGAAGTCTATTTAAAGGCCAGAGTATACAAATGAGTTTTAAGGTGAGATTTAAGTGCTTCTACGGAGGTATCATCTCTAACTGTTACCGGGAGGGCATTCTAGAGTACTGGAGTTCGAACGGAAAACGCTCTATAGCCCGCAGACTTTTTTTTGGCTCTGGGAATCACTAATAAGCCGGAGTCCTTCGAACGCGGATTTCTTGCCGGGACATATGCTACATTACAATCGGCAAGATACGCTGGAGCTAGACCGTGAAGTATTTTATACGTAAGTAGTAAAACTTTAAAGTCACATCTTAAGTGCACAGGAAGCCAGTGTGTGCAGAAATTAGACAATATTGTCCCAGAATTCACAAATATAACATGCAAATATGGTCCTCAATTTGGTGCTTTGCGCATCAACGCTAAAGGTTTCCTTTGAACAAAATATCGATAGCAATTAATTTTAATGATGTTACAATATTGGGATTATTATTTAGCATTAATTTTCATATCAGGAAACAATCCTAAACAAAAGCGGTATAAACCTTGACTAACCCCTAAAATGCGTGGCTGATTGTTCGTTTACAACACAGGTGTCAAACCCAAAGCCCATGGCACAGATCAGGGCCGCCACGTCAGTAATTGTGGCTTGTCACACCATTTAATGTTTCATACCACACAATTTAAAGTGGCCTGCCACTTTATTTAAAAATAACATACTTTAATGTCCGCTTGTCACCTTGACTCACGACTTCAAAGCAAGTTATCTGTTAGTTTGTAAAACATATGATAATTAATAAAAAATGTATCTATGATAATTGTGTAACAAAATTCCTATATATTCCTATATATATACACATATATATATATATATATATATATATGTGTGTATGTATATATGTTTGTGTGTGTATATCACATATATGTATATCATATATTTGTGTGTGTATGTATGTATGTATATGTATGTATATACACATATATGTATATACACATACACATATATACAGTATATGTGTACATGTATGTATGTGTGTGTGTGTGTTTATATATATTCACTGTTGAATGTAGCCCTCAAAAAAAGCGAGTTTGACACCCTTGTGCTACACTGTATAATGACAGAATGAATGTCAACGATAAGTATTTTGACAAGATCGTTAATAATAATACAAACTACAAAAGCACTTGTTTTAGAACTTAATTCTGACATTTTCTGAAATTTTCATCAAAATCGGTCCATTACTTGCGTTGTTAAAAATCTGATTATGCAGATGTTTGCATTTTTTATGAAGTAGCACTCTTTTAAGAACACCAGTCCAAAGCACACAGCTGCTGAGGCACCATCTCCCTTCTTGTGCAGGATTATTATTATTATTATTTTTTTTAACAATTACGTTGCATCAGATCAACTAATGTCTTTTAATCCCTTTAAGATTGCTAATCTAAAAAGTCTGTGTTTGCTAACCTGTTAGTTATTTGGCTGGGAAATGGAGCAGAGACAAACATTTCCCTTAAATGGACCTTTGTGGATGTTCGGTGTCCCCCCCCCCCGTACCCCGTCCCCTCGGGGTGACAGGCGGTGTCGACAAGTTTTGTACGCGACCCGGGTCCTCCTCCAGTCCGGGTGTCCAGATCCAAGGTTGATCCGGTTGAATTAACCCCTGACCCGGGCCAAAGAAGGAGCTCGATGGTATGCGGATATGGTCCATAAACATGAGAAGAATGTCCACAGGGACAGAAATGTCCAGTCTGATGGTCGTTCTATGTCAGCAGAATGTCATCTGGACACCAGCTGATCTTCATTATTTTGCAGCATTTTTCACAAAATATGGCAGCTGTGTGAGACCTCTTTGGCATCTTTTATTCAATTAATAGCAAGAATTATTAGGGGTGTAATTGTATGCCATAATTGGGGCTAAATACTATCAAGATATAAGTATTTTATCCATCCATCCATCCATTTCTACCGCTTATTCCCTTTTGGGGTTGCGGGGGGCGCTGGCGCCTATCTCAGCTACAATCGAGCGAAAGGCAGGGTACACCCTGGACAAGTCGCCACGTCATCGCAGGGCATAAGTATTTTATTTTGGTCAATAATCAAAAAATATTTATATTTTTAATGACTTATCAAAAACAGGACCTGGAGAAAAATTATTTTTAATATAAATATAATAAAAATTAATATCAATTTGTATCTAAAATGTAACCTTCCTTTGATTATAAACCCCCTAGCTATCAAGGAAAAGAAAGGAAATGTCAACACAATAACAATCAGTTTAAACCAAATTCTAAAATCCTGTTAATCACTTAACATTGAACTTTAAAAATGAAGGTGCAAAAATATGGAGTATTTTATGAAGTGTTTAATCATGTGTAGCATAATAGTGCAAAGTGTGAACATGTAAACAAAGAGAAACTTGACAAAAAATGTTGCAGGTTTAGTGCAACATGACATTTGGTCCGTTATTCTTTAAGTATGGAAAGGAATTTGTTATGCAATAATTACTATCTACATTTGATTGGACAACATTACTATTATTTTAAAATAGCACATTTGTTGTCTAATTTATTTAATTTATACAGTCCTGCACTTTAGTTCCTACCTGTTATTTCCTAATACCCGAACAGGGAAAAGACGAGGGTTAAAAAGAAAAGAGGTCCGTTTTTTAAAACATTCCAGAAACTTGCCACAGTGTTGAGGTGACGTTTTCTGTTTAATCAACAATTAAGTATTTCTCTTCTTATTCCATGAAAACAATCAAAAGCGAGACGACAAGATGGTGTAATCAAACTTGATACTAGAGGTGGGGGGAGTAATAGTTTTTCAAATGCATCGTAATTTGGACATGGACAATTATAACTGATTAGAAAACGTCAATAATCAATCAATTTATTTACTGTAAATAAAGTGATTCAGACAGTTTAAACATTTGGCTGACTACACCGAGCCTAATCACAGAGAGATCCGACCAGCTCATTTTTTATAGAGCACTTATGTTCCAGTTTTGCACACATTTCCATGCATTTAACATGTAATGGGAAATTTCCTATTTCAAATGCACCGTTTTAAAAAGTAGCAAGTGATGAACGCTTATTTGGTGAAACGAAAATAAATGTAAAACTATCGATATACATAAATCTAAGGTGCAACAACAATCAATTTTTTTTTATTGAATCGTAGCTCTTAAATCATAAACGAATCATGGGGTGGCCAAAGATTCCCACCTCTACTTGACATTGTTACGTGATTGGCTGTATAGCGTATCCATCCCATTGCTCACTGATCACTTCCTGTTTTGCTAGGTTACCAGAGCGCAGGTGCCTCTTGTTCATGCAACCTACCTTGCGTCGCAACTTCCTGTTTCTTCTAAATTTACCCCCAAAAATATGTATATATTATGGGTCCAGATCTAGCCATAATCCCAGTTAAATTCGTACCTCGGTTTTAAGGTGACTGTTGGGGTCGTGCTTAGCTTTTGTCTTCATTGGTTTTTAAAATGAAACATAAAAAAACTCAAAAACGAATGAAGGTTATGGCAAGCAGAAATTTTGTTTGTGTCAACTATTTTCCCTCAACTAGGCATTGAGACTATAAAGTGTTTTACCTAATTACTCCATTATTCGAATAAGCTAATTTCGCAATTGTGAAAATAATCAATAGCTGCAGCCAAAGAAGCCAACCTGTCGATTGCGATCGACCATTCGATCTTTGGTGCTCTACTGGTCATCGTGAAAAATATTAGAGAAAAAAATTCGGTATTATGACATCAGTGACAACACTACCCGGAAAGTGACCAGCTAACAGGCTTTATAACCCCTAAACACGCCCGCATGCCTTGCCTCTCCCTCTTCAGCCAGATCGCGGTCACAACCCCCTCCGAGCATGACTGCACACTACATTTGCTCGTCTCGCAAACATGCGTTGCATGACGTGCACAAAAATCTAGTTTCAACAATACATTTAGGCTGACTGTTGCAACGCATCATGAATTTTGTAACATCAAACAACTAATCTCATTACTTTTAGGTGCAATACAGCACTATTAGTGATAGCTTGATGTAACGTGGCACGCTACTTTTGACGTGCTTTTATGTCGACGACAAGACAGCATCATAAGTGCAGCAAGTTCAATGCAGGAAATATCTTTTTACCTGTGAAAGCAACAAGCAGCACCGCCCTATAATGAACTTGATATGAAATGGGAGGAGGCACCATCACACTGTGACACAGCAGACAACAAACCTACTCACATGTACACGATGGGAATTATTGAAAAACAAATCAATAATTAAAGTGATAAATTTACCATCCAAAATATACCTTCTTTGTTGACAAGAAGATATAACAGCGATCAGAGCTAGGGGTGTAACGGTACACAAAAATTTCGGTTCGGTGCATACCTCGGTTTAGAGGTCACGATGCGGTTCATTTTCGGTACAGTAAGAAAACAACAAAATATACATTGTTTGGTTATTTATTTACCAAATTTGTTAACAAAGGCATAACATACATATACACACAGGGTCCATTGCCAGGGTTAATGTGGTCAACATATACAAAATAAAAACCAAATAAGATAAGGCTCGGAATGGTTTCTTAACAAAACCTTTCTACATACAAGGTGCTTTTTTTGATTGATTGATTGAGACTTTTATGAGTAGATTGCACAGTACAGTACATATTCCGTACAATTGACCACTAAAAGGTAACACCCCAACAAGTTTTCAACTTGTTTAAGTCAGGGTCCACGTTAATCAACATTAAACTGCCTCAAGTTGTAAATAAAATAACAAAACTTTTCTTCTAAATATAAAAAGTGCAACATTAAACAGTTTCAAGTCAACTCAGGATCAGATTAACTTTTCTTTTCCCCCCCAACCTGGCTAACTTGGCATGTTCCATCATAGAACTGGGTCAAAATTTAGTTTTTAATGCAATATGGACTTAAATTTGTTGCTATAAAAACATTTGTTATTGCGTTAGCCCTGCCTGACTCGCAGAGGAGAGGCTGCCTGAATGCGGTGGTGACACTTCAAATGGGTTAGCATGTGTTATGAGACTAGCATATGTGTGTTGGTTTGGCCCTTTAATATGTGACATGTGACGTCAGTGAGTGTGTGGGTGAGAGGTGAGGGAGCGGTAGTGAGTGCGGGGACTGGCTAGTGTTTTGTTGGATTGGCTACGTGCGAGACCTCAATAAAGCCACCATTTGCAACTAATCGCCGGACTCTTCATTTTCCCTGGAGTCCGGAGCTGTGGAGACCCACTGCCGGGTAGAGTGAAAGGTGTTGCCCCCGAGAATACATCAGCCCTGGAGGAGTGTCTCCCCTGCGCATGTTGTCACAAGCAGCTGCTGACGAATGTCGGCAAACCTCCGTCCTCCATTGTTGTATCGCGCAGCCAAAGTGTTCCCAAACGGGAGATTTTAACGAGGCAGGAGGGTATTCAAGCTCTGGCTTTTACATGTTGTCCTAGCCCGATCGCTGCTAGCATGTGTACTCGTTCGGTACACCACCGAACCGAAAACCCCCGTACCAAAACAGTTCAATACAAATGCACGTGTCGTTACACCCCTAATCCGATCACATTCAATCTCTTTATCAAGCAGCGGTAAATTGGTACCACAATCCGGTGAAAAGATTCAAAAGAGCTGGCGTCAAAGCTGACGAAGTGCGCTGCTAATTGCTAAAGATAAAAACACCCCAGTTGAAACCCTCGATGACGCACGTCACGAAAGTAACGTATAAATTGCTTTCCCTATTAATTAATTACATTACATTTAAGAGTAATTCTGTCAGTAAATAAAAAAATTTGGGGGTAAAGTAACAAGTAACTATAATTTTTTTTTTTTTTTAAGTAATTTTCAGAACACTGGTGACAACTGCTATACACTATTTGTTTACCGAGCCCACTTATCTTCCTCGTCTCCTGTTTGATGGTTTACAACATGTTATCTCCAATACAAGATAGTAGTTTTTTGCACCAAAGGCTTCTGCAGTAACGACTACCTGTGTCGTCCAAGCCCAAGACAGTCAAATACTCCTAAAACAAGCAGAACATAGTTGATATATAAGAGAGAGCATGTCACATGTTTTTTATGCGACATGTGTTGTTGGTCCACCCAGCTCCTTTTTAATCTCTTTTGCATTTCCTAAAAAATCAATATTCATTTGATGATGTATATTGTTACGCTATTATTAGATATTACACTAAATTGGCCCTAGTGTCTAAATTGAGTGTACATTTTTTATATCTGTGTTGGTTGGCCCTGCAATAAGGTGGTGACTTGCCGCGACCCCGAGAGGGACAAGCGGTGGAAGATGGATGGATTGATACATTAGGGCCGGCTTTCTCAAATAGTGGGGCCGGTGCAATGCCAAGGGGGGTATTAACCTTGAACATGCGTTTTTTGCTGTACCACAATATGAAGAAGTAAATGTAGCACTTGGCTTCACTGTAACTACGGTGGGAGACAGGGAAAGACCGGTGTGTTGTTTTTTCAATTAATGTTAAATAATTATATATATATATATATATATATATATATATATATATATATATATATATATATATATATATATATAACAATTTCATAGGCAAATTATACTATTTATAGTCATGGTAAAGAGTGGGGGGGGGTCAAAGTATTTTCTTCTTCCTGGGGTTGGGGCTGTGACAGAAAATAATGTAAAAGCACTGCATTAAGCTATGATGATATTGTGAATTCATGCCTACTCTTCCTTTCAAACCATTAAAAGTGCACATTGCTGGTGTTGCTTCCTCTGTGACGTATGGAAAGAAGTCAAGTGATCAGATATGAAAAATGCAAGGTGACATGATAAAACAGGCTCTGTCTGATGTTTCACTTCAGGCTCTATCTGATGTTTCACTTCCAACCATGTGAGATTTCTGTGAAAATGCAGAAATCGGTGTTGAAACATTTTTTTTTTGTCAAAATAGCTCTCCCCTTTTTTAATGAAATTTCAACAATATTACGATGTAAACAAAATGTCTATCAATTAGGGCTGGGCGATATATCGATATACTTGATATATCGCAGGTTAGTATCTGTGTGATTAGAAAATGACTGTTTTGTGATATTCAAGAATACGCAGTTGCTTTTAGCTGCGGGCATTACACTACAGGCTCTTCTCACTCTTTGTTGTCTCTGCTTCTCACAGAGATGTAAAACAAGCACACCTCTTACATACGCCCTCGCGGAGCAGAGAGGTAGCTCCATGGGTAGCGTTAGCTGTGTGCGAGTGGTAATACGATAGAAAGAAGGTGCGAATCTGGTAACAAATGAAGGATAAAATTAATTGGGGCGGTATAACTCGGTTGGTAGAGCGGCCGTGCCAGCAACTTGAGGGTTGCAGGTTCGATCGCCGCCTCCGCCATCCTAGTCACTGCCGTTGTGTCCTCGGGCAAGACACTTTACCCACCTGCTCCCTGTGCCACCCACACTGGTTTAAATATAACTTAGATATTGGGTTTCACTATGTAAAGCGCTTTGAGTCACTAGAGAAAAAGCGCTATATAAATATAATTCATTTCATTTCAATTCCCAAGAAAACAGCAGTGGGTCCATCGTCTGGCGGTGGTTTGGCTTCAAGTGGGAATATGTCAAACAGACAACCGTAATTTGTCAAGTGTGGGGCAAAACCATTGCTACAAAAAGTAGTATTACTGCTAAAATGTAGCATCATTTGAAAAGTCACCTGCTAGAGAATGAAGAGTGCCTGATACGCTGCATGTCAACATCTCCGTTCGGTGCCACACAAACAAAATGCAGAGACAATAATTTCCACATCAACACCGTATGAAAAAAATAGTCAACAACAGAAGGAAAGAACATACACTACTGGATCTCCTATTATGCAGCTCATTTTTATTTGACAGTTATTGAAATATCTTGTGAGATCATTTACAAAAGTGCACTTTATTTGTTTTTAACTATTGTATTGCGTTCTGTACAAAAAGTGCACTTTCGTGTTGTTTTGATATGTCATGTTCGTGACGTCATGCACAAAAGTTTTAAAATGTCTCTGACAATCTTGCACTTTCTGTTTTGAAATGACATGAATGTTTTTTCCACTGCTTAGTAACTGTGTAATAAATACAGTTTTGGTCAATTGACTTAGTTGTGATTTCCCTCTCTGCATGGAAGTTTGAAATGAGCATATATTTTAATGCAGTATGAACAATAATGTTTTAATGTAGACACATAGAATCAACATACTTTTAATTTTCCTGAAGGAACTCTCCTGAATCAATAAAGATCTATCTATCTATCTATCTATCTATCTATCTATCTATCTATCTATCTAGGCAAAATATCAAGATTTATATCGTGATATGGCCTAAAAATATCGAGATACTAAAAAAGGCCATATCGCTCAGCCCTCTATGAAAGTTCTCATTCATCAAGGTCCTTCTCATTCAGTGTATTCAATCGATCGCAACTGGACTGTTTGGTTTGTCTTAGAAGTCGTTTTGCCGCTCATCTGAGTAGGCTTCATTAGTTTGTCCTCATAGACTTAGATTGGTCAGATCTAGTCAAGCGAATGGAGCCAAAACCCCAAATATTTATACTTTAAAAAACCAGGAGGTTGTACCTGCGCAAGAATACCATCGCCCAGTCATAGTGAGGAAAAACAACTTTTTTTAATGCAAATGAGCAATCCTAACTATCAAAGCCAACGATAGTCGTTGAAGTATAATTTCCCCTCGTTAGCATTGAGGTATTGTGTGGCAGAACGATCGCTGTGGATCGACTACTACCAGTACAAAATAGTTTGAATACCCCCACGTAACAAAAAAAATGTGTTGAACGCTTGCCTCGGTCGTGGGTACCTGCTGTTTGTCTTGCCTAAACGCCGCATTGAGATGTAAGACAGGGAGACGATCAGGATCATCGGAACAATCTTGCAACTTAGCTACCCATCTAGCTAGCTTACTTGTTGTCACCTCCTTTTGTTCTCCAAGCCATAATGTTGACTGCTGTCTTCTTTGCTGCTGGTCAAATTTGGATGATTACATTCTTAACACTGCTGGTTCCGAACCAGTTTTAGTCCTAATGCAGTGGTTCTCAAACTTTTTTCACCAAGAACCAGCTCAGAAAACACTTGACTGTCCAAGTACCACTATAATGGCCAACATTAAAATAGAGTAACATTGTAAGCTTAAATGTTAATTAAAAACAAGGCAGATACTTTATTTTACAAGTATATTTAATATTTTTGGCCACTGTAACATTACACAGTCTGAACAGTAACACTGTGTATGGATATTTAATTAAGTAGATGGAGCCAGCGTACCATTAGTAGTACACATACCTCAGTTTGGGAACATTTTCTAGAATACCTATTAGTTGCCAGCAAGAAGCCATATTTTTGACGTGACAGATCGTAAACAGAAGTCATAACAGGTGAAGTTTATTACACTAGGGGCAGTGGCTACAGGTTAAAGTTGTCAAAAGGGAAACATTTTCTGAGTTCTTTGCATGCATTTTAGAGAATTGCACATTTCATTTTCAATGATAATAATGTTAACTTTTAAAGTTAATTATCTTCTTAAAAAAACAAAAGAATATGTTGTACATTACTTGGGTCAGTAAGTGTCAAAAAGACAGCTAAAAGAGTTTGGTAGATGAGAATACATCTAAAGGTAAAATATAGTGTAGGAAATGTAGTCTTGATTTTCAAAAATGTATTTTGGGATTTGTGTGGCAGAACCTAATACTGATAGAAATGTTCCTCTTTTTTGCCAAAGGGTGCTCACATTCCTGCACTTCAGCGATTATGTTTCCGTGCATTGAATTAGTCTGATTCCTCAAAATAAGCATCCTACAACCAATGGAAACACCTTAATCTGATCATTCTTGTTTCTGAAAAAGTGTGACTAACACACCTTGATTATGCAATTGAAAACCAGATCTCTCCAGTTGGTCTGTGCTGCCGTAGGGGAACCTTTGTATCGTACATCCGCCAGTCTCAACGAGCGGTATTATAACCCACAGTGGATCCCATTCGATCAAAATTTAGCTACAACTGCAAGAGGGGACTTTATATTTGCTTCACAAAATAAAAGAACGGAACATTTTATAATACATAGATTGGAGAGAGAGAGAAAAAAATTAAGATTTATTTGAAAAGGTAGCAAAGGAAACAGAATGCTGGCTTCATTCTGACTTCAGAACAAATAGGAGTAAAAGGGAAGAGAATAATGCAGGTATATCACAAGGCAAAGAATAAAGCATACACAAACCTCTTCACGCTGCATTTGTGCACTCCAAATTGATTAGCAATAACTAGGGATGATGTTCGTTCAGAATTTATCGATGTCGATGCCATTATCGAAACCTCTTATCGAACCGATTCCTTATCGAATCCAGATAGGTCTTTGTGTGTGAGTTCCAAAAGCCGTAGATGTTATGTGACTGGGCCGGCACGCTGTTTATACGGAGGAAAGGCGGATGTGACTGAGGACAGCATGCGGACATTAAAGGGTGAAAGTAACTTATACTTAATACGGTGCGCCCTATGGTCGCGAAAATACGGTGTAACGGGAACCGGTTTTCAAAATGGAATTAAAATCCATGGAATCGGTTCTTTTCTTATCGAAGCATTGGGAGAACCGGTTTTTGAACATCATCCCTAGTAATAACTCTGTTATTTCGCACAACTGGCAAGCTTGGACAGACCAGTAACAACCGTCATCTGAAGCGGTCTCTGGTCTCGAACTTTCTTTTCCTATGGACTTAAAACTTCTTCCACCAATCTACAAAACCTTTCGAATGGTGTTAGACATTTGAACGTTTTCTGTCCATTCTCTGTCCAAAAATTCCTTTAAAACAACTCTCCACCTCCAGTCTTTGCTTCAGACCCGCATCCAGAGACTCCCAGAGGACCTCCTTGGTAGTAGTGTGTCATGTTCATGGCGCAATCTCAGAACATTTCTGGATGCTGTCTGCTATTCAACATCACAGCCATTGGAGAAATAATATTTGTAATTAGTGCCAATATTACAGCATACATCACGTACAACAAACAGACTCCCGATTTGTGAGGATGTCTTGTGTTTTGGTGTGACTTTAGAGGTCACCCGTGAAAGCAATATATTTCTCCGCGCTGCGAGGAAATAAGCGCCCCCTGCCTGAGTGTACGAAAGGTACACTCTGTATGACCAACAGTTGTATTTGGCCCCTTCTAAACTAAGTCAGACAAGGTTAGCCAAGGTAAATTCCACCGTTTAAGACCCCTTCCGTCCGCTGGGGCAACGCGACCTAGTATCCATGCGTGGAAAAAAATGTGCACGTCATAGTCACCTCTGACCTGGAAGTGCATCCTTACCCTATGTTTCAATGTAGACTATTGCCACATTTCTTTTAAAAGTAAACCTTGCTTGCCTCACTATCATCAGCTGTTAGACTATTGAAGTGACTCACACCTGAGCCATCATACATGAATCATATGTTTAACGGACGTTTGAAAGTAAACAATGTGATAAAGAACATTTTACAAAACCAACAACAGGACACTTGTAGGGTGAAATTGGTGGTCGTACTTGACGTCCACAACCACTTCATGGCTTCATAATAGTTACGGAGTACAAAACTAGACGTTGAGTAATCGTTTGACATACATCGCGGACAATAAGTGATAGTGTACCTTGCCAGACCTAATGCATTTGCTATTTTTCATAGTCTTCTCTTGTCCACGGGAGCCCGCATTGTGGTCTCTCCTTCGACAAATGGACAAAGTTTTTCACTAAGTAGAATCACAGCTGACCTGGACATTCGATAGTTCTCTTACCGTTCTTCTGACACAACACACTCTGTGACAAATATATCCAACCATGCTGCAGATCTTCCAGGGCTCATCCAAAACCGTCGCTCAACATTCCTATGCTGCCGTCTGAGATGTGTTGTATCCGAAATAGCTGCAATTGCCCAAAAGCGCCTGTACATGTACAAGAAGGAGAACCACTGGCATTGTCTGGATGATTCGCCTTCATCTTTTTAGTGGTTGCCGCCGATTTACCGAACAGGTTGTTATGAAGCTGGCTGTGGCGCATTCTTTTTGATTTCACTTCTTGTGTGTGGCGCGGTCTTTCTGGCGTCACTTCCTCTCCAAACTCAGTTTGTAAACAATCAATGAGTCCATACAAACCTGGGAGCCGGAGATTCAAGAAATTGACTGCCCACTTACCGTGTAAAAAATTGTCCGAGGAGGGGAACCTTAAACGTTTATTTTAGTGTGGCTAAAACGAGGCTTAGGCTAAATAACTATTCGTTTAAGGGGTTATCCGGCTTAGTGTAGACATAGCTTTGGAGAGTGTGCATGGACACTGGGACTTCACATATACGTACAAAAGGCCAAACTATTTGAAAAATCTGGATAATTTAGTGTATTGTAGTCACTGTTTACTTTCCACGCTTTTTTAGGGATGGGCACCGAAACTCATATCCTTGGTGGCACAGGTGTAAGCGTAAGCTATAGTACTCAGAGCCGAAAAAAGAAGCTATCGGTCCTTCTTGTAAGTAATCTAGTGTCCCGTCAGAAGAACACAATGTCTGACACACTTTTTAAACTTATTATTGTTCTTACACGCCAACTGCAGCACTCATAACACTTATTTCCATGCACAAAATTTGTCTGATTTCTTAAACAGTTAGTTTTTTGTATTTTTACACCTACGTGTGAGATCCAAGTATCCATTCACACTCACACTGGAGTGATTGTCTAGCAGCCTATTAGTTAATTGTGTATTTATAAAAATAGTTCTATAATTTCCCATGGTCTGTGAGACTATGAATGTGTTTATAGGCTTAGTCTTGACTGGTGATTGGATGATTGTAAGGAAGGTAAGGAAAAGTGAAAGTGAGACGTCTGCTTCTTAAATGTGATGAGCTAGCGAGAGGCTTCTGCTTCTTTAGTGATTTTAGAAAGCGAGCGCCGTCATCTTTTTTAGTGTTAGCTAGCGAGAGATGTCTGCTTTTTTAGTGTGTTGAGCTAGTGAGAGACATAGGCTTCTTTAGTGTGTTGAGCTAGTGAGAGACGTAGGCTACTTTAGTGTGTTGAACTAGCGAGAGATGTCTGCTACTTTAGTGTGTTGAGCTAGCGAGAGATGTCTGGTTCTTTAGTGTGTTGAGCTAGCGAGAGACGTAGGCTTCTTTAGTGTGTTGAGCTAGCGAGAGACGTAGGCTTCTTTAGTGTGTTGAGTTAGCGATAGACGTAGGCTTCTTTAGTGTGTTGAGCTAGCGGGAGACGTAGGCTTCTTTAGTGTGTTGAGCTAGCGGGAGACGTAGGCTTCTTTAGTGGGTTGAGTTAGCGATAGACGTAGGCTTATTTAGTGTGTTGAGCTAGCGGGAGACGTAGGCTTCTTTAGTGTGTTGAGCTAGCGAGAGACGTCGGCTTCTTTCAGGGGTGTCAAACTCAAATACAGAGTGGGCCAAAATTTTAAACGGAACAAGGTTGAACAAATTAACCTTTTAATTGGGACCCAAACAAGTTTTGCATTAAATATTGAACAAGCAAGGCTTATATATAACTTTAGTGACATGCAAAATCCAGTTTCAAATAATAATTAAAAAAATGTCAATGGCATATCAAATAAAATTTCAATAAAAATGTTATGCCTTTTTTTTCTATTTGCAATCTTCTGAGGTAAATAACAATTTTTTTCCAAAGGCTAATAATAAATTTGAAAATAAAACAACAATAATGAATGAACCAAACATTCAAGCCTTGAAGTAGCAAGAGAAAATGCATGAATAAAACGTTAATTATTGGTCAGTTTGCTGGAAGTTTCCCGGAAGTCTTAGTGCTGCAAGGGGTTCTGGGTATTTGTTCTGTTGTGTTACGGTGCGGATGTTCTCCCGAAATGTGTTTGGTATTCTCTTTTGGCGTGGGTTCACAGTGTGGCGCAAAATTGTAACAGTGCTAAAGTTGTTTATACGGCCACCCTCAGTGTGACCTGAATTGCTGGTGACCAAGTATGCCTTGCATTCACTTGTGTGTGTGTGTGTGTAAAAGCCACAAATATGTGACACGCTGTTAGTATGGAGGAAAAGCGGACGTGACGACAGGTTGTAGAGAACGCTAAAGGCAGTGCCTTAAATGCACGCCCCCAATATTGTTGTCCAGGTGGAAATCGGTAGACATTCGGGAGAATGGTTACCCCGGGAGATTTTCGGGAGGGGCACTGAACTTTGGGAGTCTACCGGGAAACTTAGGAGGGTTGGCAAGTATGAGTATTAGCGGTGAATGCGGTGTTACAGCGGCACCGACGCTGTATAACACCGGCGGGCCAGCTCTAATGCTAAATTGATATTGCCTCAAGGGCCAAATTAAATTACACGGCGGGCCTGATTTGTCCCACGGGCCAGAGTTTGACACCCTTGGCTTCTTTAATGTGTTGAGCTAGCAAGAGACGTTGGCTTCTTTAGTGTGTTGAGCTAGTGAGGGACGTCTGCTTCATGTGAGCTCTGTTGACTTCTTGAATGTGTTAGAGGGGACCCAGTATGCAAGACCAACTTTCTTACCTATTTGTACCTGTTTTGGGTATTTGGGATTACATAAACCCCCCAAAATTACAAATCAAACCATGGAGGCATTGCAGAGATAATTAGAAAAAATGTTTGCCTTCCTTCATACTTCCTTCTATGGAGCCGTTTGGAATAGTGCTGGGCCGGATATATCGATATACTCGATATGTTGCGGGTTTTTTCTTTGTGTGATATAGAAAATGATTATATCGTGATATTCGAGTGTACGTTCTCACGCAGTTGCATTTAGCTGCGGACATTACACTACAGGCTCTTCTCACTCTTTCTTGTCTCTGCTTCTCACAGACAGCAAGCGCACCTTCTTACATACATCACATACTGTCGTGCATGCAACGTCACACGCCCTCGCGGAGAAGAGATGTAGCAGCGTGGGTAACGTTAGCTGTGGTGTGGGTGGTAATACGAGAGAAAGAAGGTGCGAATCTGGTAACAAATGGAGGAAGAATTAATTCCCAAGAAAAACAGCACAGGGTCCATCGTCTGGCGGTGGTTGGGCTTAGGGCGAGAATATGTCGAACAGACAACTGTAATTTGTCAAGTGTGGGGCAAAAGCGTTGCTACAAAAAGTAGCATTACTGTTAATATATAGCATCATTTGAAAAGTCAACTGCTAGAGAATGAAGAGTGATTACTCCGCATATCAACATCTCCATTCGGTGCCACACCAATAAAATGCCCAAGGCAAACATTTCCAGATCAACATATGAAAAAAATTGTGAACAACAGAGGAAGATAACGTCCACATGAACCTACCACATAGTGAAGGAAGAGGACTATTTGATTTCCTCATTTTTATTTGACAGTTATTGAAATATTTTGTGACATCATGCACAAAAGTGCACTTTATTTGTTTTAAACTATTGTAGTGGCGTTCTGTACAAAAAGGGCACTTCAATTTCGTGTTGTTTTGATATCATTTTAGTGACATGCACAAAACTGCACTCATAGATTGTTTTAAAATGTCTCTGACAATCTTGCACTTTCTGTTTTGAAATGACATGAATGTTTGGGCCATTGCTTAATAACTGTTTAATAAATACAGTTTTGGTCAATTGACGTAGTTGTGATTTCCCTCTCTGCATGAAAGTTTAAAATGAGCATATATTAATGTAGTATGAACAAGAATGTTTTAATGTAGACACATACAATCATCATACTGCTGTGAATATATGCATCAAGTGTTAATTCAAGGCTGAGGCAAAATATCGAGATATATATTGTGTATCGTGACATGGTCTAAAAATATTGAGATGTGAAAAAAGGCCATATCGGTCAGCCCTAGTTTGGAATTTTCCACATTCGTGACGTTTTTCCCAATTGTGACATCAGGGCAAGTCTCAATATATGATAGACATTTACTAAAAGTGATTTGCTCGAGTTTGCCATTGTAGTCCACACTTTTGCCATTTTTTATAAAAATTTTATGGCTAGTTGGAACTTGTATCTGTTTTTAGATTTTCTATAGAAGCACTAAAACTACAACATGGATAACGGGAAAAAGACGCTGTCAAAGTGGAGTCACGTTAATAGGACCGTCCACAAAACAGCGTATCTTAAAGAGGCAGTCAGAAAGCAGTTTAAAGATGGTCTGTAAAACATAATCTATGCAACACTTTGACCAAAAGAAAATACTGTCACATGTTACGTACACCACAAAAAAGTGTTTTGAGTTAAAAAAAAAATCTGACCATGACCCCTATAAACAAGCGACAATTGTTGGCTTACCGTGTGCTTGATAAGTGGCCAAAAATGAGCAAACCACAAAAAAACTAATGACAAGCACTAAGCATTTTCTAAAAAGTTGTCATTTATTTTAAAGTAGGCTCACTTCTGTTTTTTCTGCTGTTGTTTTAGAAGTTTATAATGTGTGTTATGTTTTGTGGCTATGGACTATTTTACTTTAGTGGGAGATGGGGCAAAAGTGTCTCCTCTGATGTGAAAGGCTGCAGACTTGGCCTTAATCAAGCCCAGTTGTCAGGCCAGCGAAACAACACCACTTCCATCTCCTAAAGCGGCAATGGTCCTCGGACCGCTTAGTCGTCAGTAGTCTGTGGGGTTCCAAGAATTCCCTCAATACATAATCCATACTCCTTGCCTGTAACGACTTACCATTTACATTAACTCCTTACTGTAGCATTCTGGGAACACTTGCTGAAATGCCTAAAAAGTGGTAGGCAAAGTAAATGCAACACTGTCATTTAACTTTTTGGAGAAAAGGCATGGCGATGGGCTTTTTTAAAAGCTAAAAAGCTAAATATATAGGGACAGCGTGGCGCAGTGGCAGAGTGGCCGTGCGCAAACCGAAGGTCCCTGGTTCAATCCCCACCTAGTACCAACCTCGTCACGTCCGTTGTGTCCTGAGCAAGACAATTCACCCTTGCTCCTGATGGGTGCTGGTTAGCGCCTTGCATGGCAGCTCCCTCCATCAGTGTGTGAATGTGTATGTGAATGGGTAAATGTGGAAGTAGTGTCAAAGCGCTTTGAGTACCTTGAAGGTAGAAAAGCGTTATACAAGTACAACCCATTTAAATATTAATGCCAGACATTAATAATGGGTCTAAGTGGCACTGACACTGAGTAATAGGAGTTTGAATGCACTGACAATGTATCTACTTTTGATGAACATTTCTTTAAAGGGGAACATTATCACCAAACCTATGCAAGCGTCAATATATACCTTGATGTTGCAGAAAAAAGACCATGTATTTTTTTTAACTGATTTCCGAACTCTAAATGGGTGAATTTTGGCAAATTAAACGCCTTTCTGTTTATCGGTCTTTTAGCTATGACGTCAGAACGTGACGTCACTGAGGTAATACACCCACCATTTTCATTTTCACGTTACAAGCTCACGTCTCAGCTCTGTTATTTTCCGTTTTTTTGACTATTTTTGGGAACCTTGGAGACATCATGCCTCGTCGGTGTGTTGTCAGAGGGTGTAACAACACTAACAGGGAGGGATTCAAGTTGAACCACTGGCAAGTAATCTGCCGCCAGACTCCCATTGAATTTGCCAGGGTGTCTGCACATTTTACCGGCGATGCTAAGACAGACATAGCACAGAGATGTATGGATAACCTGCAGATGCATTTGCAACGATTAAGTCAACTAAATCACAAAGGTGAGTTTTGTTGATGTTGTTGACTTATGTGCTAATCAGACATATTTGGTCGCAGCATGACTGCCAGCTAATCGATGCTAACATGCTATTTAC
Organism: Nerophis ophidion; assembly: GCF_033978795.1. Lineage (NCBI taxonomy): Eukaryota > Metazoa > Chordata > Actinopteri > Syngnathiformes > Syngnathidae > Nerophis > Nerophis ophidion. The sequence continues at coordinate 27,432,724 of NC_084618.1, read as the reverse complement.
GCTAGCTGTATGTACATTTGAAACTAGATACCCACATTTAATGCAAAACAAACACTTACCAATCGACGGATTTAAGTTGCTCCCGTGTCACAAGATGCGAAAGTCCTGATTGTTTGGTCCGCACATTTTACCGGCGATGCTAATAAGGCAGCCATGCTATGGGCCACTTCATTAGGTACACCTATGCTTTGGCTGAATAGCGTCAATAGCTATTCGCTCAATAGCTTCAGTTTCTTCTTCAATTTCGTTTTCGCTATCTGCCTCCATACTCCGACCATCTGTTTCAATACATGCGTAATCTGTTGAATCGCTTAAGCCGCTGAAATCCGAGTCTGAATCCGAGCTAATGTCGCTATATCTTGCTGTGGTAACTGCCAGGTTGTTTGTATTGGCAGCCCTGTATGACTTCACAGGGAAATGGACAGTCGCATCGCAAATAGCGAAAATCAAGAACTTTAAAGCTTTTTTTAGGGATATTCCGGGAGGTGTAATATTTTGAAAAAAACTTCGAAAAATAAAACAAGCCACTGGGAACTGATTTTTATTGTTTTTAACCCTTTTGAAATTGTGATAATGTTCCCCTTAAAAAAAAAAAGCTAATTTTGAGGTATGGACTGGAAAACACTATGTCTATATCTTGTTGAGTCTTTCCTTACACTATCATAATTATTTGACAATAGTAGTATGGAATGTTTTACAGTTGTTGCTTTTTGAGAACCATTGTCAAATCTTGTTAAAAAACTCCATGTCTTCCAGATACTGCATCTTGTCTTGAACACACTTTTGGCATCTATTGAAAATAAAAATAAAGAGAAACCCCCTGCATTCCCTTGCTTTAAAGTCAAAAGTCCACCAATCAAGCAGCATGTGTTTTCATCATTTATATTTGACATAATTAATCTGAGCTATGTACTATTGAAGGGGTCTGGTTCTTTTGTACACACAGAAGTTGATTCACGATTGCATCACGTCAGACGGTGTTGTATTTTGGGTCGAGTTGATAGCATAAATGGCTACTACATCTAGTCCTGAAAATGTTTAAAACACAATGTGGAGGTATTGTAGATATATCCGTGTGTGTGTGTGTGTGTGTGTGTGTGTGTAAAACCAAAATTTCGATTCGGTACTAACCTCGGTTTAAAGGTCACGGTTCGGTTCATTTTCGGTACAGTAGGAAAACAACAAAATATACATTTTTGGGTTATTTATTTACCAAATTTGTAAACAAAGGCTTGATCCTTTTAACAATGGGAACACTGTAATAATTTTGCCCACTTTAATCAACATTAAACTCCCTCAAGTTGTTGCTTAGATGAAATAAAATGACACAACTTTTCTTCTACATATAAAAAGTGCAACATTAAACAGTTTCAAGTCAACTCATCATGCTTAATTTATTACAGCATTGGGGAAGCCTGTAGTTGATTTTTATTATGTAAATGTTATATATGTATCAACATGTGATAGCAGGGACCCTGCCATTCAAAACTAGGCTGCTACATTACTAATGATTAATGTAACTATTGCTAAAAAAATTGTACAATAGCAATAAGAGAGACTATTCATCCCTGAGCACCATGCAGTTCATGTAGGCTTTATGATGCACTTACATTATTATATACACTATCGGAGACAGAAACTCTTCATTTAATATAATGTCCTTTTTTGCTGTTTCAACACACCTCAATCAACACTGTCCGTAACACACATGCACACAAACCGCAAAATTAGCTAACGTTACGCTAAAAGCTAACTATTCTTCTCCTCAAACCAGGACTACTAGTGAGCTGAGCTGCAGTTTGTTTCTAGAAGGTCAACGCGCGCATAGTGATGTTTAGAAAGTAGTTGACTTGGAAGTGTTTGGTATAATTTGGGGAGAGTCCGTTGCACCCCTGCTAAACACATATCTGCTCAACGTTGAAGCGCTGACGACATGCGCTCTGAATACGTACTGCTGATTGGCTTGTTACCGCTACGGTTGTAATCAATCAGACGGTTGTGTGGGAGGGACAATGCAGGGTGCTGTGTACAGACAGAGACGGAGGTAGAACAAAGCGGAGCAGCTTGTTAAGACTTTAGCATAGGCGGTTACTTCATATGTTCGTGTGGAACTCGTTCGGTACTCCTCCGCACCAAACCGGAACCCCCGTACCGAAACGGTTCAATACAAATACACGTACTGTTACACCCCTACTATCTATTCATCTATCTATATATATATATATATATATATATATATATATATATATATATATATATATATATATATATATATTTACACGTTTGTATGTGTGTGTGTGTATGTACTGTATGTGTGCTTCCCCCAAACAAGCCGTTTGGAATTTTCGCCAGGTGTGTCGTTTTTCCATATGCGACGTCTGCTGATTATCCATATATGATGAAAATTTAGCTGAACATTTTTGCGTGAGTACGCCATTTTTGGTCTACGTAGGCGCGGTTTTAATTCACAAATTTTTCATGCACCCAATGAAGGAAAATGCTCTGTTGTTGATTCCTTTAACCAACACATGTCACTACATAAACTTTCAGCCTTGTCTGAAGTAAGCATTGCCTTACTTTTATGATTCGTGGCAATGTGCTTTCAACTGTCGTCAATTTGCTCCAAGTTTGTGCAAACAGCTTTGAAGAGTCCTGCTTCACGAACCAAAAACATGGATGTTCCAAAAAATTACTCTTAATGGCGGGCTCTTTGCCTACTTGCCCCCCTTGTTTACCTGTATGTCATCTTTTTTGTAAGGGGCGCTGGAAGCCGGCAGACCCGTCAGCGATCCTGTTCTGTCTCCCTGTAATGTTTGTCTGATCTTGAATGGGATTGTGCTGAAAATTTTAATTTTCCTGACGGAATAAATAAAGTACTATCTAATCTAATCTACTATTTATGGCAATGAAGGGGACAATTAATCGGTAAGTAATAATGGTAGGTTAGAAGAATTGTGTGAATGATAAATTGGCATTGTTAGCTCAATTTATTGTGTAGCTTGCTTAGCCTTCAAATTTTAGACAACAGCGTCACTGTCCTCAAGCAAAAAATAGATTTTCCTGAAAAATACTTTTAATTAGATCAATGCCTGCTGGGTTTGGCAATGGATCAGTTGGTAATATAATCCGTTATTACAGTAGTGAAGTAGCTTGTAGTGTAGCTCATAGTCTTTAGCCTTTATTATTTATAAGGGGTTGAAGCAACAGTGGAGTGGACCTATGAACATGATATTGAATAGGAAATCATTTTATTGTTAATATACACCTATACAGTACGTCCGGGCTCTAGCATTGGAGAGATCCAGACTCTGTAGATGTTTAACCTTAGTGTATAGTTACAGACCTGGCTGCTTCCTTCTGGTCTTCTGCCCGCATAGTCTCCTTGTCGTGCCGACAGCAAAACACAATGAGCCTGCTGGTCTTGCTATTTAATCTGGGATGTTGTGTTGTGGTAAAAGCTACTCAAAACAGATGGTTGGTGGTCACCAATGTCCATGAAACTGTGCAAAATAAAAGCAAGAAAGCTAAAAAAAACAACACAAAAAAAACAGCAAAACCGGGCGGGAAGAAGGTTTACTCAGCGTGAAGGGACATGGTGAGGAGGGGTTCATTTGCATCTATAAACTCTGCCTCTCAAAACTAATTGTTTTCTAAGGGAGCCAAAAAGTGGCTTGAAAATTGGTCTGTAAAACAAAATCCATGCAACATTTTCACTGAATAACCACCATTACATGTTATGTAGTTCACAAGGAAGTGTTTTAAATTAACAAATAAAAGATCATAATTATGACCCCTTCAAGACCGGATTGCAAGAAAGTTGTATGTAGAAGCTAGTCTTGCCGCAGCAATACAGGGCTCTCACATTGTACACTGATGTCGCATCATACATGCATGCTGTACATTTCATGCTTTATCGTATACTGTATTTTTTGGACTATAAGTCGCAGTTTTTTTTCATAGTTTGGCCGGGGGTGCGACATATACTCTGGAGTGAAATTATTAACACATTACCGTAAAATATCAAATAATATTATTTATCTCATTCACGGAAGAGACAAAGAAAATGTCAGCAATTGTCATACACACGTCAGCAATCGTCACATACACGTCAACCAATAAGAATTCTGCGGGGTAGGGTCATGGCAGAAGTGCATTGTGGGTCATGGAATGCTAGCTGCTATTGGTTATATGCTACTGCCGTAATTATTAAAATGGATAATTTCAATTCTTAGCTGTAACTTATAAAAACTGAGAAGGGCTGAACAAAAATGGCACCAAAAAGGAAATCATGTACTGCAGATTACACAACATCAAATAATATTATTTTTCCCATTTGCCGAAGAGACAAAGTAAATGTCAGCAATCGTCACACTTACGTCAGCAATCGTCACATACATGTCAACCAATAAGAATTCCGCGGGGTAGGGTCATGGCAGAAGTGCATTGTGGGTCATGGAATGCTAACTGCTAAATGCTATATGCTACTGCCATAGCTATTAAAATGTATCATTTCATCGTTGGCGGTAACTCATAAAAACTGAGAATTGCTGAACAAAAATTGTACCGAAAAGGAAATCATGTACGGCAGATTACAAGATGGACGTATGCAGCAGAAAACAACAAGGGGAAGCGGGCGCATACCTTTTGGATTTGGCAGAGTTGTTTAGAAGCGACATCAAGGAAGAAGATTTCATGTGATTTATCGATTAGGAGTGACAGATTGTTTGGTAAACGTATAGCATATTGTATATGTTATAGTTATTTGAATGACTCTTACCATAATATGTTACGTTAACATACCAGGCACCTTCTCAGTTGGTTATTTATGCGTCATATAACGTACACTTATTCAGCCTGTTGTTCACTATTCTTTATTCATTTGAAATTGCCTTTCAAATGTCTATTCTTGGTGTTGGATTTTATCAAATAAATTTCCCCCCAAAATGCGTCTTATACTCTAGTGCGACGTGTACGTGTTTTTTACCTTCTTTATTCCGCATTTTCGCCCGGTGCGACGTATACTCCGGAGCGATTTATAATCCGAAAATACGGTATTTGAAAATGTTAATCAAGTTTGGGTCGATTTACGTTTTCTGCGACAAAACAGTTTATTTTTGGAGAGAATAAGCACAAATGGGCAAACTAATTTTATATCAGAAATCTGTGAATGGGTGCAAATGCTGAATCGCTTTTAGGCGAGGATCCACTACATGACTACAGAGCACAGTTCTAAACATATCTAATGACTACAGTAATTCTCTCAGCATCATCATTTTTGTAAATGCTGAACGTTTGATGTGTTCAGTTTTCACTCCCAGATGAACTCCTCATTAAACCGTGTTTCCATCACCAGCCGGCAGAGCACAGACAGCACGTCCCTCACTAATATTTATCATTTATGACCTCACCCTGGGCGGGGTTTTTTTTTAACAAAGCTCTGACATGCCTCAACATACCGATGCTAGCCAGCGGCTCTGAAACACGATGACTGGACAAGAAGCTTCTGTGGCAGGTAGCCATTTGCCATTTGCTTACGATGATTAGTGAAAGCACCAGCTTGTGTTTATAGATTTGTTTTTGCTCTATTTTCATGTTGGCCGTATGTTAGTAATGACAGCAGATGATCACCATTGACTAGGTGGTCTGTTGTCCATCTGAGCATCCAGTGTCACTATGGCTTTACTTCTTTGGCCTAGTTATCATCTGTCATTATTCCTAATGATTAGCATTGTGGCCAATAATCAACACGACTCCCATGAACAATGCACAAGTGCTACTTTTGCTGTCTGACCTCGGCGTGTACTTACCCTCCCCCACCCTATGAAACTTGACGCTTTATTTAGGTCTTTGGCGTGTGGGCGACGGAAGTCCTTGTTTGTCAAGATTGAAAAGCACTAAAGAGGAAGTGGAGCAGAAGCTGACGAGTGTTTTCAGCTGATTGGGAGTTGCGATGAATACGTCAAAATGTCCCTTGCACTGTCCCGTCTTCGTCCGCCGCTTCAGTAAATTACGCTATCTGTTCGCTGCTTCTTGTTTGCTCAATCAACTGGCGATGTTTGGCCTCACAAAAAAAAAAGTGACGCTATGTCTCCCGTCAGGCTTTGGTGTCTTGTACAAGCAATACTGGGGTATTATGACAACACATGCATGTATTTACCATGACTCATGTTGTCTTCTGCTTTGTGTTTTTCAGTAGAGGAGTTGTCCCTGCTGGATCTTTACCAGTCGCTCACAGGCCGTCCAGGTCCTTGATGACAAGGTATGTCAACACACGTTTATTGATTTAATTTAATTAGCTAAATCTACATGTAAAGATGTATCGGTTCTTGTAAACAAATACCAGTTTTTCCCATACATGTATACAATATAGTATTCTGTAGCAAGAAGTTCAAGTTAATGTAATTATTTTTTTATGTGTGTACGTGCGCACGCTCCACAGCTGCATAGCGAGCTTTCCACCACGCCACGGCTCTTCATGTTTGTCTTTAGGGATACACAATATTTTTTTTGAGCTGATAACCGACTGCTTTATAAGACTAACACTTAAGGCTGGGTGATATGGCCTTTTTTTAATAACTCGATATTTTTAGGCCATATCGCGATACACGATATATATCTTGATATTTTGCCTTGGACTTGAATTAACACTTGATGCATATAATCACAGCAGTATGATGATTCTATGTGTCTACATTAAAACATTCTTCTTCATACTACATTAATACATGCTGCTTTTAAACTTTCATGCAGAAAAGGAAATCACAACTAAGTCAATTGACCAAAACTGTATTTATTAAACAGTTATTAAGCAGCGGCACAAACGTTCATTTCATTTCCAAAACAGAAAGTGCAAGATTGTCAGAGAAGTCCTAAGTGTCAAATAAAAATGAGCTGCATCATAGGAAATCAAATAGTGTTCGTCCTTCGCTATGTGGTAGGTTACTACGGACGTTATTAAATTAAATTTTTTTCATATGGTGTTGATGTGGAAATGTTTGCCTCGACATTTCGATGGTGTGGGCGTGTCGCACCGAACGGAGGTGTTGAGGTGCGAAGTAAGTACTCTTCTATCTGTAGCAGGTCACTTTTCAATTGATGCTACATATTAGCAGTAATGCTGCTTTTTATAGCAACGCTTGTGCCGCATTCTTGACTTATTACCGCCAGAGGATGGCTGTTTTTCTTGGGAATTATTTTTTCTTTCATTCGCACCTTCTTTCTCTCGTATTACCACTCGCACGGCTCTGCTAGCACCACAGCTAACGTTACCCATTCTGATACCTCTCTGCTCCACGTCGGCGTACACGTAAATGACGTATGGCGTAACGTATGTAAGTAGGTTTGCTTTCTGTCTGTGAGAAGGAGAGACAGGAAAGAGCAAGGAGAGCCTGTAGTGTAATGCCCGCAGCTAAAAGCAACTGCGTGAGAAAGTACACTCCAGGGTTTCCCACACATTCATTTATTTGTGGCGGCCCGCCACGAAAGAATTTCGGCCGCCACAAATAAAAATAAAAAAACAATTTAATATTTTTGTTCTGGCTTTTGACTCGCTTGACCGCTCATAAAAGCAATGGGACTGTCTGTGAATGGAGCTTGTAGTTAGTTACATATTATATAAATATGTAAATATTATATAAATATGTACATAAAGTGTTGTAATTATATTCCAACTCAGCGTTCTTCTTGGTCATCGCCGCCGCCGCTGCCAACCTCATCGCCGCCCGACCACACCACCACAAATAGATGCCTGACCTGTGGGAAACACTGTACTCGAATATCACGATATAGTCATTTTCTATATCGCACAGAGACAAACCCGCGATATATCGTGCATATCGATATATCGCCCAACCCTACTAACACTGATAAGTTATTTATATCTATTATTTTTCAAATGTAGTTTATGCACTCCTGAGGGTAAGAAACACTCAAACAAACGTGGATTTGACAAACTGAAGCTGTGGATTTGTCCTAACAAAATACGACATAATTACTGAGGTAGGGCTAATATCACGTCCATAAATCATAAATTAATCTCATCTATCAGTGTGTGCAGGAGTGTGATGATCAGTCGTATTTTGCTACCATTCATACATCCGAGAAATAGTGACGGTTTAGAAGTACAAATCATGGCTACAGGTGGTCGGCTGCCGAGAGGTTTAGTGTCTTCAGCGATGTTGGGAGCGGTGTCTTCTGCATCTCTGTCAAGTGTATCACTGAATTAGCTCTATTGTTTTATCTCTGATCTGCTTGCGATGGTGTCTTGCCGTGGGGGGAAGCAATCCAGTTTGTCCGGGTACTTTTCTATCACGCCTTGGCGTCCATGATTGACAGTTTCGCCTGCTTGGACATACACACAAATCAAATGGAAGAAAGCGATGGCCTGTCTTCCTCTTTCAATGCCCACCTGAGCGGGCAAGTTGCTCCGCTAATGAAAAAAGCGACGAGGCTAGCTATTTGCTAGTGCATTGCAATGCGATTGTTTTATTTCCAGGAAGAAAATTAAGATCACCTTGGCCCTAGAATCGTCTTTAGCAGGCTTTTTGCACTTTTCGGACATAGCCGCCATGAAAATTATCAAAAAAATGTATTTGCGGCTTACTTCCAGGGTGGCTGTTGAGGTTTGATGGCTAGTGGGTTTTTATGCTTTCCCGCGTAATGTTAGCTGGGTATTTCGTGCAGGCAACTCACCCACGACTGACAGAAGCCATGTTTGTCTACGCTGGGACTGAGCCATTTGGCTGAAAACTGTGTCACAATATACTGCAGGTGTTTTATATGGGTCGATATTGATCATTATTGATATTTTTATGACATATCGAAAATAAGGACCAGGAGAAAAATATATTAAATGTAAACATTTTTATATAAAATATAATCTTCCTCTGGTTATAATTATAAATTCCTCAGCTGTCAAGGCAGAATGGAACGGAAATGTCAACACAAGCATGGAAAACACTCAATGTAAACAAAATTCTAAAGTCACATTAAAAACTTAATACTAACCTCCTAGAATTAAAGTGCAAAAATAAGGAATACGTAAGAAATCCTTAAGTGTAACTAAATAGTGTAAAGAGAAAATGTTAACATAGAAATACCTGAGAATAACTACTCTCTGCAGGTTTAGTGCCAGTGTTCTGCCGAATTTAGAAGTTTCTTTGAAAAAAGCCACTAGTTGCATAAATTGATAGTAGGGTCTATTTAATTACGCAGTCTCAGAAAAAAAATGCAAGTTTGAGTTTCGGAATGCCGATTTAGATATCAAATAATGCTCCCACTCTAGAATTGCAATTACTACCTTCTTCAATGAGGTTATGTTTTCGACAGCTTTACTCTGTCAGTTAATTAGCAACTTAAGTAAGTTTCTATACCAAAGACTATAAAAATGGAACCCATTACCTCCCTGCTTGGCTCTCAGCATTAAAGGTTGGAATTGGGGGTTAAATCACCAAAAATGATTCCCGGGCATGGCCACCGCTGCTGCCCACTGCTCCCCTCACCTCCCAGGGAGTGATCAAGGGTGATGGGTCAAATGCAGAAAATAATTTCGCCACACCTGTGTGTGTGACAATCATTGGTACTTTAACTTTAAATGCCGATCTGTGAACTTCCTCACGCTGTATTTGTTTACCTGCTTACTGGGGGTCACTATACAATTTGAACTACTTTACACTGTAAATGTCTATGACCAGCGTCCAAAATCCGACCTGCGTGAAGTCCAAAAAAAAATAAAAATAATTATACTTATGTATATATGTATTTTTTTTAATTATTTTTTTTAATCTGTTCTTTCCAATTCATTTATTATCGCTTGTTACTCTCTGGGCCTCCTAGCCACTCAGGCAAATCATATTAAAAATGCATTTTCCCATCGATAACGTGACATTGCGCCGCAGGCGAGCGCGCGACTCAAAAAGTTTGGGGATCCCTAGTCTAGGGCAAGTTAGGGGTGCTCAATGTGTTTACTTTTGTTTTGGAACAATTTCCCCTGTGGATCATTAAAGTTTGTCTAAGTCTAAGTTAAAAAAAAAAAAAAGTTTATGAATGCGCTTTTTGATAACATCATTCCTAAAATTGACTCAATAATTAATAATTGCTTCAATTGCAACTTTAACACATTGACACTATATTTTCACAAACTCAGGTATTTAACCACACAAAACATTGCAGTGTTCACGTGTCTAAAAATGTGAAATGTAAATGTAAAAAGGTGATAGCAGTTCAGTCTGCTACACTATGCGTGTATTTGTGTCAATGATAGTCCAAACCCTTACACACCCAAAGCTGTAAACCTGGAGGAAAAACACTGCATATGTTACACTCGAGACTGTGTCCAGAAGTGCCAATAGCATGAATCACTGAATCGGATGTGTAACTGAGCCTTACTAGGACCCCAATGCAAATGAAGTTTAACGACCAAAGTGAAAATAAATGACTACTTCTGCACCTTTATTTGGATTTGCAGAAAATTCCTTGGACACTCTACAAAGTGTTACGAAATTGTGTTACACATTTTTGTGTAACCCAGCAAAATATCTAACTATAATCACAAGGGAAATGCTAACTTTTGACTTTCTGTGTTTTGAGATCTCTTGCCTGGAGTTCTCCAAAGTTTATTAAAAAAAAACCACTTGTACACAAAAGCCATAGAAAAATGAAACTGGAGAATTAAGAAAAATAGTGTGTGGGAATGTGGCTTGCTTTTCGTGACAGTCCTGCCTGAAGCAGCATTTTTCTTCTCAGGAAAACGATGTAGTCCGAGTAGTAAAAGAGACAACAGGAGGGCCCTACCTGGTTGTGCTGGAGGCCCGCTGACATGATGCACCTGCCAAACTAGCTCCAAGTACACTGGGCGTCTCGTTTCAGCCCCCAGGTGACAAATAGCTGCTTGGTGTGGGCTTCGTTGTCCTGTAAGCCCACAGAGGCTGTGACAGCCAACAATTCCAGGGTTGGTGTTAACTTGTTTTTAAAGGCTACAAATACCATTTTCGTCCACGCAAAAATTCTTGCTGCTTTGGGAATAATCCCGTTCATTGTGACTGCTCACCACAAATAAAGCGATGGTACAGCCACCATGTTGATGGTGATGCTTACGCACAAGTGTTAGCTTCCAGTCTGCTTGTTAAACCAACTTACTAGAAGGAATCAAGCTACCAAAAATTAATTCTGGGTGCATCTCATTATCCAAACCAGTTGAGAGTAAATACAGTAGGTTTACCACACTATGTCCCAGTAGAGCTTTTGATTAGTTCAAATTAAAAATCACTTGTCACTAGGGCTGGGCGATATATCGATATACTTGATATATAGCGGGTTTGTCTCTGTGCGATATAGACAATGACTATATTGTGATATTCGAGTATACGTTCTCACGCAGTTGCTTTTAGCTGTGGGCATTACACTACAGGCTCTTCCCACTCTTTGTTGTCTCTCCTTCTCACAGCCAGCAAGCGCACCTTTTTACATACGTCACATACGTATACGCCCTTGCGGAGCAAAGAAGTATCGGCATGGGTAATGTTAATGTGGTGCGTGTGGTGATACGAGAGAAAAGAAGGTGCGCATCTGGTACCAAATGAAGGAGGAATTAATTCCCATGAAAGACAGCACAGGGTCCATCGTCTGGCGGTGGTTTGGCTTCAAGCGGGAATATGTCAAACAAACAACCGTAATTTGTCAAGTGTGGGGCAAAAGCGTTGCTACAAAAAGGAGCAATACTGCTAATATGTAGCATCATTTGAAAAGTCACCCGCTAGAGAATGTAGAGTGCTTACTCCACATATCAACATCTCCATTCGGTGCCACACCAACAAAAGCTGGAGGCAACCATTTCCACATCAACACCATATGAAAAAAATAGTCAACAACATAAGGAGATAATGTCCACAGGTACCTACCACACAGCGAACGACACACACTATTTGATTTCCTATTATGCAGCTTAATTGTTATTTGACATTTATTGAAATATCTTGTGTGACATCATGCACAAAAGTGCGCTTTATTTGTTTTAAACTATTGTAGTGGCGTTCTGTAACAAAAGTGCACTTTAATTTACGTTGTTTTGATATGTCATCTTGGTGACATCATGCTCAAAAGTGCACTCATAAAATAGAATAGAAAGTACTTTATTGTTTCCCGGGGGAAATTCAGCACCACAGTTAACTCACAATAGGCAATAATTATAATAAATAATATAATATACATCATATATATCAGTGGTTCTCAAATGGGGGTTCGCGTACTCCTGGGGGTACTTGAAGGTATGCCAAGGGGTACGTGAGATTTTTTAAAAATATTCTAAAAATAGCAAGAATTCAAAAATCCATTATAAATATATTTATTGGATAATAATTCAACTAAATATGAATGTAAGTTCATAAACTGTGAAAAGAAGAAAATGTAATATTCAGTGTAGACAGCTAGATTTTTTGTGGACATATTCCATAAATATTGATGTTAAAGATGTCTTTTTTTGTGAAGAAATGTTTACAATTAGGTCGATGAATCCAGATGGATCTCTATTACAATCCACAAAGAGGGCACTTTAAGTTGATTACTTTTATGTGTAGAAATCTTTATTTATACTTTAATCACTTGTTTATTTTTCAACAAGTTTTTAGTTATTTTTATATCTTTTTTTCCAAATAGTTGAAGACAGACCACTACAAATGAGCAATATTTAGCACTTTTATACTATTTAATAAATCAGAAACTGATGACATAGTGCTGTATTTTACTTCTTTATCTCTTTTTTCAGCCAAAAATGCTTTGCTCTGATTAGGGGGTACTTAAATTAAAAAAAAATGTTCACAGGGGGTACATCACTGAAGAAAGGTTGAGAACCACTGATATATATATAATATATGAATAATATGAATATATTCTACATTTAAGTGCAGTCAAGAAGGAACATATGCATTATACAGTCTGATAGCTGTCGGTATGAAGGACCTCCTTTGTCGTTCCTTGTTGCATTTTGGGAGTCTGAGCCTTCCACTGAACGTGCAATTTCTCTCCGCAAGGTCCGAGTGTAGTGGGTGGGAGGTGTTGTCCATAATGGCTAGGAGTTTTGCTAGACTTCTTCTCTCTGACACCACCGCCAGAGAGTCTAGCTCCACTCCCACCACGTTACTGGCCTTCTCTACCAGCTTGACCAGTCTGTTTGCATCCCTCACTCTCAGCCCGCTGTCCCAGCAGGCCACGGCATACAAGAAGGCGCCCGCCACCACCGACTCGTAAAACATCTTCAACATCTTTGTTCAGAAATTGAAGGATCCTAGCCTCCTGAGGAAGTAGAGGTGGCTCTGTCCCTTCTTGTAGAGTGCCTCAGTCTGTTTTGACCCATTCAGCTTGTTTTAAAATGTCTCTGGCAGTCTTGCACTTTCTGTTTTGAAATGACATGAATGTTTGTGCCACTGCTTAATAACTGTTTAGTAAGTACAGCTTTGGTCAATTTACTCAGTTGTGATTTCCCTCACTGCATGAAAGTTTAAAATGAGCATATAATAATGTATTATGAACAAGAATGTTTTCATGTAGACACATAGAATCATTATACTGGTGTGATTATATGCATCAAGTGTTAATTCAAAGCTAAGGCAAAATATCGAGATATATATCGTGATATGGCCTAAATATATCGAGATATTAAAAAAATGCCATATCGCCCAGCCCTACTTGTCACCATCTTCAGGACCTTACTGGGCAGTCACTAAAGTTCCCCGCCCTGCATGCCGCCACCCCCTTGTAGTCACACCCACCACTGTAGATTGGCATATCTGTGCCACAAGAATGAATGCTAGTATTATGTTTCAAGTCCTAGTGATGATAACAATATGGTTTCATATCTATGTGCGCTCTTGTATTGAAAAAGACAACATGTAGACTTTATAGCGGCGACAGGAAGTTCTGAGAGGGGTTGTGGTCTCAACAATAGCCGCTGTGCTTTCATTCATCTACATTTGATAGAAGTGTTGCCACGCTTGGCTACAAAGTGCCTCGTGATGTCTTCTTTCGTTTCACACTTGTTAGATTAAATAAGTTGTGCCAACGCAGAGCTGAGGTCAGCTCTTTACGCTAAGTGAGGACGGTCCGCTTTGTCACAGGAGAGACTCACATCTTCTGCCATGTGGTTAAAACAGCAAGTTGATTTTCTCACTAACAAATGCTGTCACCCCAGCTGGTATGTCCTAAAGCGGTTTCATGCTGTTGGTTGGTAGACCAAAATGACCATTAGTAACAAAGCTTTAGATGAACAAGGTCCTCTTCCACTTGGCAAGCAGCATTTGTCTGCATGAACGTGCTGCTGTGACCTCAATGTTGTGTAATGCTGCAATCTGCTTATTGAAACGTGAAGAAAACACACAATATACGTACCTTTTTACTCTGTTTTCGTTCCTTTTAAGAAGCAGTGTGTTCTTACATAAAATACATTACTCATTAAAAACCACAAAGCAGATGTTGTGCATCTGTCTTTTTCTTGACCATCTGTGATCTCCTGCATCACAAGCCCTCCGTCGCAGCCTTAAACGCTAGTAACGTGAAGTAGCTTCCTCATCAGTCTCGGTGGTTTCACTCTGACCGAACTCATATCTTTCTTGCATCTTTGAGTTCTAATGAATCAGTCAAACAAAGCTTAATACTAATGCAGTGCTTCTCAATTTGTTTGTTGCGCCCCCCAAGAAGAAGATAACATTTCGTGCCCTCTTATTCTTTGCAGCTACTAAAATCATCATTTGTCTATAAAATTGTTATAAGTATACATTTGCGGAATATTGTATCTTAAAATTAAAGAAAACAAAAAAAATGAAAGATATATATGTATATGTGTGTGTGTATATATGTATGTATGTATGTGTGTATGTATATGATATATATATATATATATATATATATATGTGTATATATATGTATGTATATACATTAAACAGTTTCAAGTCAACTCATGCTTAATTTATTACAACATTGGCAAAGCCTGTAGTTGATTTTTGTTATGTAAATGTTATATTTGTATCAACATGTGATAGCAGGGACCCTGCCATTCAAAACTATTACTAATGATTAATGTAACTATAGCTGAGCTGCCACCTTATCGTGGTAGAGGAGTTTGCGTGTCCCAATGATCCAAGGAGCTATGTTGTCCGGGGGCTTTATGCCCCCTGGTAGGGTCTCCCCAGGCAAACAGGTTCTAAGTGATAGATCAGACAAAGAGCAGCTCGAAGACCTTTATGAAGAAGAAAAAGCATGGACCCAGATTTCCCTCGCCCGGACACGGGTCACCGGGGCCCCCTTCTGGAGCCAGGCCCGGAGGTGGGGCACGATGGCGAGCGCCTGGTGGCCGGGCCTGTTCCCATGGGGTCCGGCCGGGCACAGCCCGAAGAGGCAACGTGGGTCACCCCTCCAATGGGCTCACCACCCATAGCAGGGGCCATAGAGGTCGGGTGCAATGTGAGCTGGGCGGCAGCCGAAGGCAGGGCACTTGGCGGTCCGATCCTCGGCTACAGAAGCTAGCTCTTGGGACGTGGAACGTCACCTCACTGGGGGAAAAAGAGCCTGAGCTAGTGCGCGAAGTGGAGAAGTTCCGTCTGGATATAGTCGGACTCACTTCGACGCACAGCAAGGGCTCTGGAACCACTTCTCTCGAGAGGGACTGGACCCTCTTCCACTCTTGCGTTGCCGACAGTGAGAGGCGACGGGCTGGGGTGGCAATTCTGGTTGCCCCCCGGCTTAAAGCCTGAACGTTGGAGTTCAACCCAGTGGACGAAAGGGTAGCCTCCCTCCGCCTTCGGGTGGGGGGACGGGTCCTGACTGTTGTTTTTGCTTACACACCAAACAGCAGTTCAGAGTACCCACCCTTTTTGGGTACACTCGAGGGAGTACTGGAAAGTGCTCCCCCGGGTGATTCCCTTGTCCTACTGGGAGACTTCAACGCTCACGTTGGCAACGACAGTGAAACCTGGAGAGGCGTGATTGGGAAGAATGGCCGCCCGGATCTGAACCTGGGTGGTGTTTTGTTATTGGACTTTTGTGCTCGTCACAGTTTGTCCATTACAAACACCATGTTCAAACATAAGGGTGTCCATATGTGCACTTGGCACCAGGACACCCTAGGCCGCAGTTCCATGATTGACTTTGTAGTTGTGTCATCGGATTTGCGGCCTTATGTTCTGGACACTCAGGTGAAGAGAGGGGCGGAGCTTTCTACCGATCATCACCTGGTGGTGAGTTGGCTGCGATGGCGGGGGAGGATGCCGGACAGACCTGGCAGGCCCAAACGCATTGTGAGGGTCTGCTGGGAACGTCTGGCAGAGTCTCCTGTCAGAGAAAGTTTCAATTCCCACCTCCGGAAGAACTTCGAACACGTCACGAGGGAGGTGCTGGACATTGAGTCCGAGTGGAGCATGTTCCGCACCTCTGTTGTCGAGGCGGCTGATCGGAGCTGTGGCCGCAAGGTAGTTGGTGCCTGTCGAGGCGGAAATCCTAAAACCCCTTGGTGGACACCAGCGGTGAGGGATGCCGTCAAGCTGAAGAAGGAGTCCTATCGGGTCCTTTTGGCTCATAGGACTCCGGAGGCACTGGACAGGTACCAACAGGCCAAGCGGTGTGCGGCTTCAGCGGTCGCTGAGGCAAAAACTCGGACATGAGAGGAGTTCGGGGAAGCCATGGAAAACGACTTCCGGACGGCTTCGAAGCGATTCTGGACCACCGTCTGCCGCCTCAGGAAGGGGAAGCAGTGCACTATCAACACCGTGTATGGTGCGGATGGTGTTCTGCTGACCTCAACTGCGGATGTTGTGGATAGGTGGAAGGAATACTTCGAAGACCTCCTCAATCCCACCAACACCTCTTCCTATGAGGAAGCAGTGCCTGGAGAATCTGTGGTGGACTCTCCTATTTCTGGGGCTGAGGTCGCTGAGGTAGTTAAAAAGCTCCTCGGTGGCAAGGCCCCGGGGGTGGACGAGATCCGCCCGGAGTTCCTTAAGGCTCTGGATGCTGTGGGGTTGTCTTGGTTGACAAGACTCTGCAGCATCGCGTGGGCATCGGGGGCGGTACCTCTGGATTGGCAGACCGGGGTGGTGGTTCCTCTCTTTAAGAAGGCGGACCGGAGGGTGTGTTCCAACTATCGTGGGATCACACTCCTCAGCCTTCCCGGTAAGGTTTATTCAGGTGTACTGGAGAGGAGGCTACGCCGGATAGTCGAACCTCGGATTCAGGAGGAACAGTGTGGTTTTCGTCCTGGTCGTGGAACTGTGGACCAGCTCAATACTCTCCGCAGGGTTCTTGAGGGTGCATGGGAGTTTGCCCAACCAGTCTACATGTGCTTTGTGGACTTGGAGAAGGCATTCGACCGTGTCCCTCGGGAAGTCCTGTGGGGAGTGCTCAGAGAGTATGGGGTATCGGACTGTCTTATTGTGGCGGTCCGCTCCCTGTACGATGAGTGCCAGAGCTTGGTCCGCATTGCCGGCAGTAAGTCGAACACGTTTCCAGTGAGAGTTGGACTCCGCCAAGGCTGTCCTTTGTCACCGATTCTGTTCATAACTTTTATGGACAGAATTTCTAGGCGCAGTCAAGGCGTTGAGGGGTTCCGGTTTGGTGACC
The DNA here is from genome assembly GCF_033978795.1 of Nerophis ophidion. Taxonomy (NCBI): domain Eukaryota; kingdom Metazoa; phylum Chordata; class Actinopteri; order Syngnathiformes; family Syngnathidae; genus Nerophis; species Nerophis ophidion. Next base: position 27,415,123 of record NC_084618.1, on the reverse strand, counting down.
GCAGGATTAGGTCTCTGCTTTTTGCAGATGATGTGGTCCTGATGGTTTCATCTGACCGGGATCTTCAGCTCTTACTGGATCGGTTTGCAGCCGAGTGTGAAGCGACCGGAATGAGAATCAGCATCTCCAAGTCCGAGTCCATAGTTCTCGCCCGGAAAAGGGTGGAATGCCATCTCCGGGTTGGGGAGGAGACCCTGCCCCAAGTGGAGGAGTTCAAGTACCTAGGAGTCTTGTTCACGAGTGAGGCAAGAGTGGATCGTGAGATCGACAGGCGGATCGGTGCGCCGTTTTCAGTAATGCGGACGTTGTACCAATCCGTTGTGGTGAAGAAGGAGCTGAGCCGGAAGGCAATCTACGTTCCCATCCTCACCTATGGTCATGAGCTTTGGGTCATGACCGAAAGGATAAGATCACGGGTACAAGTGGCCGAAATGAGTTTCCTCCGCCGTGTGGTGGGGCTCTCCCTTAGAGATAGGGTGAGAAGCTCTGCCATCCGGGAAGAGCTCAAAGTAAAGCCGCTGCTCCTTCACATCGAGAGGAGCCAGATGAGGTGGTTCGGGCATCTGGTCAGGATGCCACCCGAATGCCTCCCTAGGGAGGTGTTTAGGGCACGTCCAACCGGTAGGAGGCCACGGGGAAGACCCAGGACACGTTGGGAAGACTATGGGAACGCCTCGGGATCCCCCGGGAAGAGCTAGACGAAGTGGCTGGGGAAAGGGAAGTCTGGGGTTCCATGCTTAGGTTGTTGCCCCCGTGACCCGACCTCGGGTAAGCGGAAGAAGATGGATGGATGGATGGATGGATGGATAGCTGAAAAAATAGTACAATAGCAATAGGAGATACTATTCGTCCCTGAACACCATGGACTTAATGTAGGCTTAATGATGCACTTACATTATTATATACACTATCAGAGACAGAAACTCTTCATTTAATATAATGTCCTTTTTTGCTGCTTCAACACACCTCAATCAACACTGTCCGTAACACACACACACACATACACACACATACACACACACACACACACACACACACGCACGCGCGCGCGCATGCACGCACGCACACACACACTCAAGCACGCACACTGCAAAATGAGCTAACGTTACGCTAAAAGCTAACTAGCCTTCACCTCAAACCAGGACTGAGTGTTTCTAGAAGATCAACGGGCTCATAGTGATGTTTAGAAAGTAGTTGACTTGGAAGTGTTTAGTATAATTTGGGGAGAGTCCGTTGCTCCCCTGCTAAAGACCTATCTGCTCTACGCTGAACCGCTGACGACATGCGCTCTGAATACGTACTGCTGATTGGCTTGTTACCGCTACGGTTGTAACCAATCAGATGGTTGTGTGGGAGGGACAATGCAGGGTGCTGTGACAGAGACAGGGTCACAACGGAGCGGAGCAGCTTGTTAAGACTTAAGCATAGGCGGCTACTTCATATGTTCGTGTGGAACTCGTTCGGTACTCCTCCGCACCAAACCGGAACCCCCGTACCGAAACGGTTCAATACAAATACACGTACCTTTACACCCCTAATATACACATATATGTATGTATACGTGTGTGTGTGTGTGTGTGTATATGTATACGTGTGTGTGTGTGTGTGTGTGTGTGTGTGTGTGTGTGTGTGTGTATATATATATATATATATATATATGTATATATGTGTTTATATATGTGTTTATGTATACGTATGTGTGTATATATATATATTTATGTATATGTGTGTGTGTGTGTGTCTGTATGTATATGTATATATATATACATATACATGTATGTATACGTGTATGTGTGTACATGTATGTGTGTATATATATATACACATTTATGTGTATATGTATACTTGTATATATATGTTAGTATATGTATATGTGTGTGTGTGTGTATATATATATATATGTGTATATGTATACATGTATATATATGTGTGTATATGTATACGTGTGTGTATATATATATGTTTGTATATGTATACGTGTGTGTTTGTATATATATATGTATGTATGTGTGTGTGTATGTATATATATATATATATATATATTAGGGGTGGGCAAATTAATGCGTTAATTATGAGTTAACTCATCAATCTATTAACGCCGACAATTATTTTATCGCACATTTGCGTATGTTGTTTACATGCTTTTATTTTGTTAACGCCTTTTCTTAACAAGATGGCGTCGCCCGGCGTCGAGGGGCTCTTGGTAAAGATGCAACATTTGGCAAAAATACCGGACAATTCTGCAAATTTCATGGCTGGCTTACAGCGTGGTCACTCCGGGATCACTTACGACCGCCAGACATTTCTGGATGTGGATGGATCGGGCCGTATTGGACTGAATGACGGGTGCTTGCTAAACCGGCTAGCTAGCATGGGAATACTTTGCCGGCTACATCCAGCAGCCTCTGAAGCAGCGGAGTATATGTGTTGTCTGTCTATTTATCAATAATGCAGACGAGGAGTGTGGGCTGAGTTCTTAACGTTTGCTTTCAGAGCGTGCATATCACAACATACAAGATGCCATCATGGCGACACAACCTATACCGGGTTACCGCGCATGTTCGTCACTCCTGTTGCATGCTGGGTAGGGTAGTTCTTTTATTCCCTGGCTCATAACATCAAACAATTGGAAAAATCCCATCATATCAATTCCTAGATATGGTCATAATTATTTTAAGTGCACTACGCAGAATAAACACAACATTATTAATATTGCTACTACGGATAATTTGATCAAAAATTCCCTAAAACAGCCCACTACCTATAATATAGGTTTTTAAACATAAGACCCCTGGAAAAAAAAAATGTTTCTGCTGTTACCTCAGAAATTGCCTGTTCAGATTTTATGATTGTGGCTCAGATATTTGTATGTAGATTATATTTATTTTCCATAACAAACAGGATAACTTAAATACCCTGGCAGTGGTAGTAATAAGCTTAAATGTTTGTATTTACATTTTTTGAGTTGATTTTCATAAAATATGCTATTTAACTGCTACTGTTTAACAAGGACTGATTTAAATTGTGTTTGCACAACAAATGTTTTGGCGCTTTTGTTTATGTGGGGGAATATTCCAATAAAAGGTGCACTACACACTACTTTTGAATTCATTATTGGGCTTTGCGTATACAATGCAGTTAATCGCGATTAATCAGAGAAATAGTGCGATTAACCTCGATTAAAATTTTTAATCGTTGCCCAGCCCTAATATATATATATATATATATATATATATATATATATATATATACATACACACAGGTATATATTAACTTACTACAATGAATAACATCATTAACATTGCTTTTTAGTCTGTAACAGAAAAAATTAGAAGTTGCCAAAAATAAAACAAAAAACAAAAAAACATCCTTATTTAAACCGTAAACATTGTTTTGAATGACTTGAGCCGGTTGAAACTGAAAAATAAACTCAATAAATTCCTATTAATCAGCGACATTGACTCAAAACACTTAATAATTAATAAAGATGAGGAAGTCAAGATTAATGGCTACAATGTCAACATTTTGTAGTGCACAGCATGATCCTGATAAAACATGGTCAAGCGCAGAGGTTAAAGGGGCTGCACCACTCTATGCGCCACTATTTGAGAAGGACTGTACTCGTGCAAGATTGCAGGGTGCTCATGTCACTCTGATTCCGTACAAATGAATCCCAGAGGCTGGTACTTAACGAGTGCTCATATTTAATTAAGAACTCACAGGCACTGATGATTTTTTTTTCTTGTGCTGTACTATTTAAAACTCGTTGGCACCTTCACTCCTGTGTGACCCGGTTCGGTCTTTTCTCATGATTCCAGACAGGTACATTGTATCAAACCAAAGTTCAGTGCCCTATACATGAGGTAAGGGACATTTATAGACTGTTTCTTTAAAAAGATAAAGCTAACACAGAGAAAATATATTTCTACTCTGTTGTCATGTAAGCATATTATTTGTGTGTTGCACAACTGTGTACGCTGCAATGCTCTTTTGAGCTTGAAAGATTTGAGCAAGTGGTTTATTTAGTGTCATTTGATTTCCAATAGGTTCACTAGCTGGGTAGCCAGAACAGTGCATCGTTCTATGTAAACATGATGTCAAACAGCAGACCTGTTCATCCTGTTGCAGCTGTTTGCTCAACACACGTGCAAAGATGAAGAGCACATTGCACACATGCTATTAGAACATGAGGGTAGCGTCCCAGTTTGAAAGGCACTATAGACTAGCATGCATGCAAGCAACTACAGCGTGCTTAAAGGCCTACTGAAACCCACTACTACCCACCACGCAGTCTGATAGTTTATACATCAATGATGAAATATTAACATTGCAACACATGCTAATACGGCTTTTTTAGTTTACTAAATTACAATTTTAAATTTCCCGGGAGTTTCGTCTTGGAAACGTCGTGTAATGATGATGTTTACGCAGGACGTCACGGGTTTTTAGGAAGTATGAGCGCTACGCACACACACATGTAAAAGTCGTCTGCTTTAACGGCATAATTACACAGTATTTTGGAGATCTGTGTTGCTGAATCTTTTGCAATTTGTTCAATTACTATTGGAGAAGTCACAGTAGAAAGATGGAGTTGGGAAGCTTTAGCCTTTAGCCACACAAACACACAGTGATTCCTTGTTTAAAATTCCCGGAGCTGAAACTTTACTATGGATCAGAGCGCGGTCAAGCGAACATGAATCCAGACCAAATGTCAACCAGCAGGTTTCGGTGAGAAAATTGTGGTTAAAAAGTCGCCACTTACCGGATATCAGCTGAGCTTGTGTCGTCCGTACTACTGCCGTCGACACCCGTGAGACACTGCGCATCAACACACCCGTGGACAAACCCCTCCAACTATCAGCTAATATTAAACTCACTAAAACACTAGCAACACAATAGAAAGATAAGGGATTTCCCAGAAATATCCTATTAAATATGTTTTAAAACATCGGAATACGTCCCAATGTTATCGCGTTTTTTTTTTTTACTTTTTTTTCCCCCCCCTTTTTTTTTTTTCCTAGTCCGTTGCTATCAATATCCTCAAACACGAATCTTTCATCCTTGCTCAAATTAATGGGGAAATTGTCGTTTTCTCGGTCCGAATAACTGTTTTTGTTGGAGGCTCCCATTAAAATCAATGTGAATATGTGAGGAGCCCCCACACTTGCGACGTCATTGTCTGCGACTTCCGGTAAAGGCGAGGCTTTTTCAGGAAGTACCAAAAGTGGCAAACTTTATCGTCAATTATCTCTACTAAATCCTTTCAGCAAAAATATGGCAATATCGCGAAATGGTGAAGTGTGACACATAGAATGGACCTGCTATTCCCGTTTAAATAAGAAAATCTCACTTCAGTTGGCCTTTAACGCTCTCATTCACAGTTAGAGGTTTCCTGCACGATTCTGTGGTGCTTGTCACAAAGCTGGCGTCACGTTGCGACTGCGGCCTCAGCAGAGTCGATTTACGTCGTAACTGTGTGCAGGAAGTGGTTTTCCAGGAAGTTCGTAAAACTTTTCAAGGGAGCCTTCATGTGCAACACGTGTTTTGTCAAAATGCATCACTGTTGTGTAACTCTATAATCACACCATAATCACGGTTCAGTACGAACCTTAGTTTTAAGGTCAATGTTTGGTTCACAGGAACCGAATGCAAAGCATGAAACTGCTTAGCTTTTGTATAAACGGCTTTAATTTTTTTTTATTTTAAATAAAATGTGCATTAAAAAAATGAAACAATTCAATTAATAAAATAGGAAATGTATACTATGTATGAAGGTGCAACTGAGGGTTTGAAAACTGTGAATAATGATTGTATGTCTATTAAAGTCGGTAGACTTTGGAAGAGGGTTGTCACCATCGGCCAGGGGTGTCCAAACTTTTTCCCACTATGGGCCGCACACTGAAAAATCAAAGCACGTTGATATTTTTTGGATTTTCGAACCAATACAATATACACTTCTTTTTTTTTTTTTTTACCTTTTGGGATCCATCAAGTCAGGTCCTAGGAACCCAGAAGGGTTTCAGTCTTAAAAAAGGTTAAAAATAAGTCATATATTATTAGTTTTTATTATTAAACATTTGAATTTCTAGTTCAACTTCAGGTGAAAACATATGAGTTATTTTGATGTTGTTGTTTTTTTTTATGAATTTTATAAGCTTTTGTCAAAACCCTATATTTTGAGGTAAAAATACAAAATATACAATATTTGTCCCAGAGATTTTCGAAGTAAAATATTTCATGTGAAGTAATTTGATCCCTAAATAGGTCAATAATTAATTGCAAAATTGATTTGAATGTATTATTATTATTATTTTTTTTTTTTCAAGCAAAGACGTGTATTTTATAATTACACAAAAATTTTGGGCGATACAAAAGTGCCCCACTCATAAAATGGTCATGCTTTTTTTCCCCTTTTTTTTACATTCAACGCTTAAATCTATATATCAGTTTAAGATAATATGTGGCGTAAGTAATTCAATATATTTATAATAACAATCAATATAATAATTAGTATTAGTTAGGGCTGGGCGACGATTAAAAATTTTAATCGAAGTCAATCGCACTATTTCTCCGATTAATCACGATTAACTGCATTGTATACGCAAAGCCCAATAATGAATTCAAAAGTAGTGTGTAGTGCACCTTTATTGGAATATTCTCCCACATGAACAAAAGCGCCAAAACATTTGTTGTGCAAACACAATTTAAATCAGTCCTTGTTAAACAGTAGCAGTTAAATAGCATATTTTATGAAAATCAACTCAAAAAATGTAAATACAAACATTTAAGCTTATTGCCACTGCCAGGGTATTTAAGTTATCCTGTTTGTTATGGAAAATAAATATAATCTACATACAAATCTCTGAGCCACAATCATAACATTTGAACAGGCAATTTCTGAGGTAACAGCAGAAACATTTTTTTTTATCAGGGATCTTATGTTTAAAAAACCTATATTATAGGTAGTGGGCTGTTTTAGGGAATTTTTGATCAAATTATCCGTAGTAGCAATGTTAATAATGTTGTGTTTATTCTGCGTAGTGCACTTAAAATAATTATGACCATATCTAGGAATTGATATGATGGGAATTTTGCTTGGTGCTTTGATAAACTGAACGCATATACATGGTACTATATTGTGATGTTATGAGCCTGGGAAAAAAAGAACTACCTTACCCAGCATGCAACAGGAGTGACGAGCATGCGCGGTAGCCCGGTATAGGTTGTGTCGCCATGACGGCATCTTGTATGTTGTGATATGCACGCACTGAAAGCAAACGTTAAGAACTCAGCCAACACTCGTCTGCATTATTCATAAATAGACAGACAACACATATACTCCGCTGCTTCACAGGCCGCTGGATGTAGCCGGCAAAGTATTCCCATGCTAGCTAGCCGGTCTAGCAAGCACCCGTCATTCAGTCCAAAACGGCCCGATCTATCCACATCCAGAAATGTCTGGCGGTCGTAAGTGATCCCGGAGTGACCACGCTGTAAGCCAGCCATGAAATTTGCAGAATTGTCCGGTATTTTTGCCAAATGTTCCATCTTTACCAAGAGCCCTTTGACGCCGAAGCCCGTCCGGGCGACGCCATTTTGTTAAGAAAAGGCGTTAACAAAATAAAAGCATGTAAACAACATACGCAAATGTGCGATAAAATAATTGTCGGCGTTAATAGATTGATGAGTTAACTCGTAATTAACGCATTAATTTGCCCACTCCTAGTATTAGTATATAATTTGTATGTATGTATTTTTTTCACGTTTTTTTGTTTGTATTTGTGTCCTTTTTGTCCTTAGATCAATCAATATTTCATAGCAACATTGATTTTGATTCATTATTATTTTTTGAGAAATTTAGTTTTTTAGATTAAACAATGCAACTTTTTCATGTTGCATTTCACCTATTTGCTACTTTATTCCACTTTTTAATTTAAAAAAAAATGTTATTGTATTGTATGGTAAAACATGAGCTGCGGGCCGCAAATGGCACCCGTTCCACACTTTGGACACCCCTGACTTAGGCACTAATGTCATCGTTTCTTCAGCAAGCCAAAGGCCTTACTGCATTGTTTTTTGTTACAGCTACTTGGTAAACAAACACTTCCTGCTCACCACCTGATGCGTAGTGTCCCGGAGCGCTGTACGCCTCTACTGTACTCGTATCTGTTTCACACCGGAAAAATCTGATTACAAATACATGTAGTGTTACACCTCTACTGTTATGCAATGTTGTGGTGCACATATTTCTGATACAATCCAGTTCTTGTAGAGACGTGTTGGCTTCTCCGACTATACCCAGCACTCGAATGTTGTTTGGATGTCAGGAAGGAATGAAAAGCGTTGTCTTGATAAGAAATGAATGTACATAGCATGCTGTGGGAAAAGCCTGAGTAGATCCCACATGGAAATAAACTGTGGTCCTGTGGGAATCTATGACATCTCTATAACCTCCAGTAAGTGAAGGACTCGGCAAAAGAAGTGGAAGAAAATTGTATTCTTGTGCCTAAGGCCCATCTGCATCTACAGATTAAACGTGAGAATTATTCATTAGTGTAATTATGATAACCCTCTACACGGGTGTAGCGTTGAGGACCCTCTGGATGCTGCACACACACAATGACAGGCACTGGCCTTGTGCATCTGCTGCTGCTCTGATGTGGTTTGCACATTCTCAAAGAGATGAATCACACCGGCTCTGATTAAGTTGATGATATGGATCAGTGTGCGTATGCTCCACGTGCGCTCAGAGCTCAGCAGTGTAGATGTTGCTGCTAAAAGCCACTTTGTCCTCCACGCAGATCAGATTACTCACCCTCATTTCAGGCCAAACAATCACTGTTTTGTTTCCCCCAGTCACGCAGGACCACTGAGAGCTCAGAGCTTCGGTGAGAAGCAACACTACAGAGAGTGAAACTGGAACTTCAGGTTTTTAAGTCTGTTGCAAACCCCCTCTATGATACCAGCAGCTTTTCACTTCCTGCTGAACTGATAACTTTGGTCACTTCTCAAACAGCAGTGGACGTCAAGATAAAATGTATTGAATGTGTCTACATGACGCTACAGAAAATCTCTATTGGTATTGTCCAACTGATAGCAAATTTTAAGAGTAGTAGGATGAACCACTTAAGTCATACGCAATCTGTTGGAGCTCCTATTTGTTTGTTGAATTGATCTTTGCAGTAAGTAGTTGCATCATGGGAAGCGTGAGAAAAATCTTCACCTCCCACCGTAGACGTTTGACTCTGTTTCCTCTACAGGCCATGTGGTTGACTTCATTCCAGGCCAGTTGTGTTTGTAATCTCGACCAAATATGTTTCAGCTGTAGCCGACAATCCAGGCGAGCGGCAATCTGGATCAAAAGCTGCTTTCAGGAAGCGCTAATCACATTGTGCCATATCAACCAGACCAGGGCCGCTCGCTATTAATAAAACAAGCTGCTCACTGCTGCTGACATGTGCTCCGCTTCACCCAAACGGCAACAAATTCCGCACAGCCATCGCTTATATCTGAGTCGTGATTCTTCAACAAAAACTGTGGCAAAACCAGCTTGACTATGACGTCAGGGTCACAAAGGTTTCACTGGTGAGCTTAAACTGCATTTAAGCAGACTTAGAAGTGGAAAATGTCCCGCTTAGATCTTATGAGGTCAGGCATCAATGTGAACAAAAAACTTGGCTGACATATTTGTTTTTGAGGGCACCAATATTGAAAGGACCAATTTGCCCCAGTTTTCTGAGCAGGAACTCCATCCAGTGGCATTCCATTGCACTTTTCCTAGTCGGAGGTCTGACATTTCCGACTTTCTATTTTTCTGGAATGCAACAGTAGTTTCTATGACAACATCCTTGACCCAGGAGGCGCTGGGAGGTTTTGTGACTGGGGAACCGCCTCCAGGCTCTGATGAAGAGAATAAAATGGGAATGTGTGTTTGTCCTCTGGTTTTATTCACTGCCACTTTTGGGGCGCGTCGCCACATGGCGGCGACTGACGCTAACTGCAGCTTTTGCAGTCCAGCGTGCTCCCACATATTAAAGCGAGTGTAAATAAGTAGGCCAAGAGAGGGAAGTATCATGTCTGGAACTTATCGATCGCTGCGCTTTTTAAAACCTTCAAAGAGTTGGTGACGGGCCGAGGATGCGCGAGCGCAGTCGGCCATGTAGATGTAGGTCATTTTGTGTTATTGGCACTGAGGACCTCATTAGTGTGCGGCCTTCTTCATGATTCTCTTCCTAAATGTTGTAGTGGTGGTAGCCTTATGAATCTGATTCCTTGCATTGTCCCAGTATCCTTGGGATGGTAGTGAATTAATTAGAAAAAAAAATATCTATTTTGGGTGGCGCTGTGCATGCTTTTTGACCCTGAGCATTAACCTTTTTCCAGTTGACCTATTAAGACAGTTTGCAAACAAGTTAACCGGTGGAAAACAAACGGGGGCAATGTTGTAACGATGTACTTATGACTCAAGCGTGTTTGAGGATATGCTTTCTTCCTACTACTTTCTTGCTCCTGCCAGCTTTTGGTCCTTTGTGCATGCTGAGAATAATTGTTTGGTGGTCCAATTGGCTTCTTGCTTCTCAGTATAGCTCAACCTCAAACCACATTAGTTTTTCAGGTGTACTAGCTCTACTTTCTCAATTTTCAATCAGATTATCCCAACAATTTAATTGCTTTACATGTACTGACTGTGTTATTACTCTCTGCAAGGAGGTTATACAATCGCCAGGGTTTGGCTGTTTGTTAAAGGCCTACTGAAATGAGATTTTCTTATTTAAACGGGGATAGCAGGTCCATTCTATGTGTCATACTTGATCATTTTGCGATATTGCCATATTATTGCTGAAAGGATTTGGTAGAGAACATCCACGATAAAGTTTGCAACTTTAGGTGCTACCGGAAGTCGCAGACGATGACGTCACCCGTGTGATGGCTCCTCACATATTCACATTGTTTTTAATGGGAGCCTCCAACAAAAAGTGCTATTCGGACCGAGAAAACGTCAATTTCCCCATTGATTTGAGCGAGGATGAAAGATTTGTGTTTGAGGATTTTGATAAGGACGGACTAGAATTTTTTTTTTTTTTTTTAAAGTTAAAAAAAAAACGCGATTGCATTGGGACGGATTCCGATGTTTTTAGACACATTTACTAGGTTAATTCTGAGAAATCCCTTATCTTTCTATTGTGTTGCTGGTGTTTTAGTGAGTTAAATAGTACCTGATAGTCGGAAGGGTGTCTCCACGGGTGTCTTGACACGCAGTGTCTCAGGGGAGTCGACCGCAGCTATGGACGGCACAAGCTCAGCTTTTCTCCGGTAAGAACTGACTTTTTAACCACAAATTTCTCACCGAAACCTGCTGGTTGACATTTGGTAGGGATCCATGTTGGCTTGACCTCGCTCTGATCCATAGGAAAATTTCACCTCCATGAATTTTAAACAAGGAATCACCGTGTGTTTGTGTGGCTAAAGGCTAAAGCTTCCCAACTCCATCTTTCTACTGTGACTTCTCCAATATTAATTGAACAAATTGCAAAAGATTCAGCAACACACATCTCCAAAATACTGTATAATTATGCCGTTAAAGCAGACGACTTTTAGCTGTGTGTGTGCGCAGCGCTCATACTTCCTAAAAACCCGTAACTTCTTGCGTACACGTCATCATTACACGACGTTTCGAAGACGAAACTCCCTGGAAATTTAAAATTGTAATTTAGCAAACTAAAAAGGCCTATTGGCATGTGTTGCAATGTTAAGATTTCATCATTGCTATATAAACTATCAGACTGCGTGGTGGGTAGTAGTGGGTTTCAGTAGGCCTTTAATTGGCAACATAAAAGATGTGGGTGCGTTTTGATAAAACTTTCAAGGAATGTCCGAAATGGATAAAGAACGAGTCATTGCATTTTGTGGGTCACCCCCCAAATATTTGAGAAGGACTGCCTTCCATTTACGTTACGAGCTGTGTCTTGCAGCCCACCAGCCAAAAAAAGCAAGTGGATTAGGGATCAAATGATTATTGGCGCCAATATTTGTCATCTTGACATATATAGGTATCGGCCTTTTTATCAGTATCGGTCTTTAAAAAAAAAAAAATGTAATTGAAAATATATAGTAATATTTACCTCTATTTTTTCAAGTGTAACCATCATTGAACAAATGCCACTTATTAATCCAACGAGCCTCATTTAAAACTGGTTATTTCGACTCAGACGCTGTTGTGCCTCTCTGCCTTAAGCATTGTCCCACCCACAGCGCCATCTAATTGGTTACGCAAACCAAGCATGGGCAAGAGGCAGGGCCAATCAAAAGCCAAGGTCTTCTGTAGGGTTCTTAAACACGTGGCGGAGAGAAATGAGTGTGGATGAACTCCGGTGGGTGTAATGTGGAAATAGTGTCAAAGCGCTCTGAGTGCCTTGAAGGTAGAAAAGCGCAATACAAGTATAACCCATTACAGATGTGTCGAAAGTAAGTATCCATCCATCCATCATCTTCCGCTTATCCGAGGTCGGGTCGCGGGGGCAACAGCCTAAGCAGGGAAACCCAGACTTCCCTCTCCCCAGCCACTTCGTCTAGCTCTTCCCGGGGGATCCCGAGGCGTTCCCAGGCCAGCCGGGAGACATAGTCTTCCCAACGTGTCCTGGGTCTTCCCCGTGGCCTCCTACCGGTTGGGCGTGCCCTAAACACCTCCCTAGGGAGGCGTTCGGGTGGCATCCTGACCAGATGCCCGAACCACCTCATCTGGCTCCTCTCGATGTGAAGGAGCAGCGGCTTTACTTTGAGTCCCTCCCGGATGGCAGAGCTTCTCACCCTATCTCTAAGGGAGAGCCCCGCCACCCGGCAGAGGAAACTCATTTCGGCCGCTTGTACCCGTGATCTTATCCTTTCGGTCATGACCCAAAGCTCATGACCATAGGTGAGGATGGGAACGTAGATCGACCGGTAAATTGAGAGCTTTGCCTTTCGGCTCAGCTCCTTCTTCACCACAACGGATCGGTACAACGTCCGCATTACTGAAGACGCCGCACCGATCCGCCTGTCGATCTCACGATCTCGAAAGTAAGTAGACGTATAAAAATTGTAATAAACATCCCAGTCCTCTACATGTCACAACTACTTTATTTAATCCGTTACTATAAGCAGAATACCTTAAGAACTTCATGAACATAGGCGGCAACTGCTTGCTCGTAGTACATGGACATGTCTGTGAATCAAAACATCAATACGAAAACTGTCTGTTTGAGTAGAAGCATGTTCATGTCTGTATGGTGCGACGAAATTATTCGCTAATAATGCACCTAAAAATGGACTGTCCGACTCAGGAAATAAAAATTGTTGTACATGACATATTTTGCTACCAAAAAAAAATCAATTTTAGTTTGTTCAGACTAAAGTACATTTGTTGCCCATCAGCACAGCATGTTTGAAATAAACTTTAACCTTAACCAAATGTACAAGTGATTGACACGAAAGTTTCACTGATCACTCTGTGTGCAGCCCCGCTCCTTTTAGTTCACACACTCACTTCCAACATGTAAAAAGCAAGACTTAGCTGGAGGAATTAGTCATTAAAAGACAGAAAAAAAATTCACCACCTTAAATAAAACCTTACACAAACTCCACTGCGCGCTAGTAGTTACAAAGGTTTGAGGGAATATTGAATAACAAATCAATAATGGAAGTGACAAACTCACCATCCAAACAATGCCCTGTTTGCTAACAAAAACATACAGCATGGAAGCACATTCAATCTATTAATTAAGCAGAGGTAACACAAACCAGTGAAAGATTCAAAAGTGCCGCCGTCAAAGCAGACAAATTGCCACTGTTAGCCTGCTAAGCTAACAAAAACAGTTCAAACTAAAATGCCTGTGAGACTGACCGTGGACTCGCTCACGCCACACGTCACTAGGCATCAGACGTTGCCTTTTAAAAGCCACACATTGCAGTCATATAAAACTTACCTCAACTGCATTATGCCAGATATTACTTGTTTTTTTTTAAGTAACGGATTAATTAATTTTCCAAGTAACTAATTACATTTATTAAAGAGTAATTCCATTCGTAATTCAATTACTTTTTTGATGTAGTACCAAATAAGTAGATTTAATTGCTTTTTAAAAGTAATTTTCAGAACACAGCCTGTCACAAAGCATCATTAAGCAGTTGGCATGTTCGTGTTTCTGGCTACAATATGTGTGTATGTCCTGTAGTAATGTTTACTTATAAAACATTATTGTTAAAGGTAAATTATTTTCATGTTGCTGGTGACGTTTAAACATGTCCTCGTTAACCAGACACTTTTTTCACATTGTGTTCTTTTGTGTTTTTTGTAGCTGAATAGTTGAGCATAGCTCAATGTTTTTTTAAAGAACATTGGAGATGAAATTTGACTTTCCTTATATTATTATTAGGGCTTTTTCTTTTTTCTTCTCTCAAAACACCTCTTAAATTGGGATCCTATTACGCAAAACTTACTTTTCGTACTTGTTGGTACCTGTTTTGTCAATTTGGGATCTTCATTAGGCTCGAGAATTTAAAATCGAGGCATGGTGGAGATAGATACAAATATTTCCATTTATGGTTAGTTTTTGGGCTCAAACTACATCGGGATATGAGTTTTGATCCATATTGTCCAGCCCTACACTTTAATTAAGGTTTGTTTAAGGGCCTTATGATGGCATTGTATTTATATGTATGAGTGCACATGTGTATGTTGTTTGAGTGTTAATAATGATGAAATTGTGATATTTAAGACATTTCATATTGCTACTTAATTTTTTCTCTGCTAATAATTTTTTTTAAATTTAGCAGCACTGGTGCTACAACTGAAGAAGCTAGGTGTAAAGTATTGATGTTTCTGTGATTGAGAGATGGATTAAAATAGTTGAACTAACTTCAGTCTAGATTTATTGCAGTGACACACAAAAAGGGTAGAGAATAGTTTGTGCTACACGGGAAGCTGCATAACAGCAAAGGTGTCAAACTTCTACGCTCGTGCATGCATGCATAAGCTGCCTAAGAATGCATGATGATACAAAAATATTATAATACAAAATGTAGATTGTGGAATTAAACAAATTTAAGTGTTAGTTTGTAATAGTGTTATTCAAAATGTTGACGCTAATATGTCCTTTTTACTGAATATCGGCTCCAGATATCGGTAATCGCTCTCCCTCCCTACTGATAATCTGTATTAACCATGAAAAAACCTTTTGTTGGATCATTAGAGTGTATGACTGACAAGGGTTCATGTCGTTTCTTTCGTTCTGCTATAAATAGCTCAAAATGTTTCCATCCAAATTCAGGATTTTTTTTATTTTGGGAGATGGGACCTGGTTCAGGTCTGCGCTCTCTGAGTGCTTTTTTAGTTTATACGTTGTAATTGTTTTGTATTGGTTGGACCCTGGATGCACAAGCAGAAGCAGTGATTGACAAGCGTAGTATTTTATTTAACTGCTCTTATAGAGCAGTTACCATGAATTGATTAACGCGGACCCCTACTTAAACAAGTTGAAAAACTTATTCGGGTGTTATCATTTAGTGGTCAATTGTAAGGAATATGTACCGTACTGTGCTATCTACTAATAAAAGTTTCAATCAATCAATCAAAGCAGGCGCGAGGAAAAGGCACAAGAACTAACACAAATACTATAGTTTTGAGGTGATAAAAATATACAGTGAAGTTAAAATAAACAAACGCACTGTGAGTAAGAACTAACTACAGTACTAGGTAAACAAAAAACACATGTATGTCAAAAGCCTGCTGGATGAAGCAACAAAAACACGAACATAGATGGTCGAGTCGAAAAATTGAAGATTACATGCACACCTTGTATAATGTGTTTACTTGAATTAAAAAAAAATGCACATTTGCATTCCTCATAAATACAAACTACATTTTAGGAGTCAATATTACGTTGGTAAGTCTACTATTACAAGAAGCTACTACAGTATTTATGTGGTAACACACTTACACACACCACACATTCCCAGTCCTCGCACACTGACCAGCAGCATACAGTGTCCACACACTCAGTTCCCTGCCTGATTAGAACCTTGTGGACCTCTGTCACTGCTGGTGCAGCTGATAACTGGGAGTATTTAAATGTCACTACCTTGATGTCATGGTGAAGAGTGTGTAGTGTGTAGGAGGACATAAAACCACATCAATTGTGTGTTTGTGCGTACGAGTGTGTGCGTGCCAACCTTTTGGTTGGAAGATCCTCACCAGCCAAGCTGACCTTTCAACACCCACACACCTCGGTCAAAAAAACAAATTACAGCATCACTTTTTATTCCAGAGATTTTTTTATTCTGTTGACTTGATTTGTCTTTATTGCCTAGCTCTGCCAAAGTTTTTAGTCCAGCTACAGTAAAGAGGCACGTTTTCATGTTTAAAAGACATTCTTGTTTCCTCTATTAGTGGAAAAAAGTTTTGGACTTGTGAATCACAATGTGAACAGTTCTAAAAGTAGAAGCTGCCTGTTGTTAACCAAGACAGAGGGTTGTTGTTACGGCTCATATCATCCGATCATCATTTGACGGTAAAATAACAAACTCGGTGGCAGGGTTCTGTGTAGCAGAACAAACATGTGCCAACATTCTCTACATGCTTCAAGTAACAAAGCTGTTCTTGTTGGATTACATTCCACATGAAACCTGTGTCGACCCACACTATCAAACCTGTGCTGTATTAAAAAGTAAAGCAGGTGGACGCTGACGACTCAACTTCCACCTTCTTGCGAGCATTTTCACTCAGTCACCCGTAAATGAGATTTTTTCCTTAGAGAGAAAATGGTGTTTTATTTCACTCAACTTAAAGCAGAAGTACATTAATTTTGCCATTAACTTTTCCTGTTTGACTTGTAAGGAATGTATTTTATTGGCCAAGTTCCATACTGTAATAACAGAGCAATGAAACACAACAAAGTTAGACCCGCTCGACATCCATTGCTTTCCTCCTCTCTAAGGTTCTCATAGTCATCATTGTCACCGACGTCCCACTGGGTCATTATTGTCACCGATGTCCCACTGGGTGTGAGTTTTCCTTGCCCTTATATGGGCCTACCGAGGATGTCGTGGTGGTCTGTGCAGCCCTTTGAGACACTAGTGATTTAGGGCTATATAAGTAAACATTGATTGATTGATTGAAAGTCAATGTGACACGATTAATAAGATGGTTATGACTTTAGCACACCTTATTTTCCGGACTACAGACGCACTCACAAAATTTTAGAAGAAAAAATATTTCTACATATATTAGCCGCACCGGACTATAAGCCACAGATATATATGTTGTGAAATGAGTTATTTACACAAAGATTTTCTGAATTTTTATTTACATATTTTAATTGTTTCCAAATGATGCTTGTAACACGGTAGTAAAACGGCCAATCAAACAAAACATGGACCAATCTAGCTGTAGGAGCTAGCTCTCCTATCAGCTAAACACTCAATAACTCCTCGGTGACGTTTTTTATGTGAATTTACTGAGGAATTTGTGAAACTGAAACCATACAAAAATAATTGTAAGGTAAAAATACTAACATTTACACTTACATTTTTTTTTTCGTTTCACAAAATAAGCGTTTATTACTTGATATTTAAAAAAATATATATATTTGTAATCAGAAACAACAAAATTAATTCCCATATTTATTAAATTAAAGAAAATGTGTGCAAAACTGGACCATAATTGCCAGATAGTTAAGGAGCTGGTCTGATCTCTCTGTGAGGTGGCTCTCTGCAGTCAGACAACTTTTAAAACTGTCTGCATTACTTTATTTACAATGAATACATCGATTATTGATTATTGATGTTTACTAATCGATTCTATAATCATTCATTTCAGAATTGTGATGCATCTAAAAATCTAATATTTCACCCACCTCTATTGCTAAGAGTGATGAAACCATACAAGTAAAAACACTATGGATGACTTGTAGAAGAAACGGCACTTGTACTTCCGGTTCAAGGCACTAAACCGAATAAAGTACCGTAGACGTTCAATCTGCAGCACCTGCAGTGAACAAACTTGTCCAAAAGATGGCACCATAGCACAAACATTAACACACCTTTTCAGTATCTTGTGTTTTATAAAAAACTATTTGTTGAATACAAAACATTATGGCCGTTTGCAAAGAAAAATCCATAAATTAGCCGCAATTATGAGCTGGCGGGTGAAAAAGTGTAGGAAAAGCTAACTGCTTATAGTCTTTAAAAAAAAGTGTACGTAAACAGGACCCACGACCACGAGAAGGACAAGCGGTAGAAAATGGATGGATGGTCGGACGTAAACAGGAGTTGCATAAGACTCCCATTTAACTAAAGCTGTCGTAAGCCTGCACCTCTTGATAACTCTACATCTTCATTCTTCTTCTTGTCTCCTGCAGTGCCTAAGGATGTCGAAACGGAGCTTCTTCGTTCGTCTGGTGCCGTGCCGCTGTTTGCGAGGCGAGGAGGAGGCAATAACGTCACTCGACTACTCCCACAGTAGCCTGGAGACGGTTCCCAAGGATATCTTTAGCTTTGAGAAGACGCTGCAGGAGCTCTGCCTTGATGCCAACCAGATTGAGGAGCTGCCTAAAGTAAGCAAGGCCTACTTTTGCTCTGTAAGGCAGTTTTAACATAAAAATGTCGGCTCCTGCTGAGGGTAATTTGTACATCACACGTGACAAACTTGAACTACTGAACACTAGGGGTGTAACGGTACGTGTACTTGTATTTAACCGTTTTGGTATGGGGGTTTTGGTTCGGTTCGGAGGTGTACCGAACAACATAGACATATAAGTAGCGTACCCCACGTTGTGTAAACAGTCTACACCAGGGGTGCCCATTACGTCGATCGCGATCGACTGGTCGATCTCGGAGGGTGTGTCAGTCGATCTTAAGCCAGGCATTAAAAAATAGACATAAAAATGAGCAATCATCAATCATACCAAGACTTCACTTTCGTCAGTTGTTTGACATTCTCGGCACCCGAGGATCTTGTGAGATGACGCTGGCTGCTGCGAGCTCATATTTAAGAAAAAAATCACTAACAGGGCGGACGCAGAGAAACACATTTTATTTCTAGAGACTCCGTACCTACTGTCAAAACTCTAAAGACCGACAGCACAGTTCCTGTCTTCACCATAAAAGACCTGTTTCATCCTGCCTGTGCTAACGAAATAAGAGTCTCAGAAAGCTAGCGTGCACAAGCTAGCAAGCTACGGAGTTTGATGCCAATGTATTTCTCCCCCGCCCTCAGCGACCGCTTTCTCACTTGCTTGCCCACCCGCACAGTCACTGGCGTCACTCACCTGCTGCCAGACATTAAAGGGCCACACACATATGCTACTCTCATAACAAAGTGTTTAAAAACGAGTATGCAAGTTGGACAAATGAGATGCCAAAACCAACCACTTTCATGTGGTATTGGACAGAAAGGAGGACTTTTTTTTCCCTCCATTTGAAAATGCGGACGTTATCAGCACCACTGTCTAATTCCAATCAATGCAAGTCATCAGAATCAAATACACCAACTTATATTCTTGTCTTCATGAAAGAAAGGAATCTATGTGTGTTAAACATGCTTGTATTATCATTAAACACCATTAACTTGTTAACAAAAATGTCTCTTTCATAAATAAATAAATATAAATTATAAATAGGAATGAGGTAGATCTGCTCGACTTGGTCAATTGAAAAGTAGCTCGCCTGCAGAAAAAGTGTGAGCGCCCCTGGTCTACACCGAGGCACCATGAATTGATTAACGTGGACCCCGACTTAAACAAATTGAAAAACTTATTCGGGTGTTACCATTTTGTGGTCAATTGTACGGAATATGTACTGTGCTGTGCAATCTACTAACAAAAGTTTCAATCAATCAAAAAAACAACACACGGCATGCTAGCAACGACTGACCATACCTCCTCTTTTCACGGGATATGTCCTCTTTGCGGAGCTGTCCAGGTGGAGTTTCTTAAATGCCTCGAATGTCCGGCATTTTAAGTTAGTGTTGCATGTATTTTCAATATACGTTCAGGGTTAAGAAGGGGTTAAAAAAAAAAAAAAAAGTAGTGTACGCAGCGTTAACATTCGTGAGGGCAGGGCAGAGACAGAGCGAGAGAGTTATGATAAATACACATGCGTTGACAGGCTCTGCTTTTTATCCATTGATTAATCAGATTTAATTTTTTATTATCTATAGCAGGGGTGTCAAAAGTGTGGCCGGGAGGCCATTTGCGGCCCACAGCTAATGTTTTAAAGGCCCACGGCACATTCTAAAAATACTATTAAAATTTAAAAAAAAAAACATAAAAGTGAAATGAAAAAGCTTAAAGGCTATATGTAATTTAGAAAAAGTTGCAACGTTGACTAATAAAACAAAGCTGTTTTTTTTTCTTTCAAGCTGTCATTGCTCAAAACATAATATTGAATGAAAATCAATGTTATTTTGAATTATTGACCTATCCAAGTTTCCGATTACTTCACATCAAATATTCCACTAAGAAAAATATTTTTGGTGGAAGATTTAGCAAATTTGTTAAATAAATAATCCAAAAATGTATATTTTGTTTTTTTCTTACTGTACCGAAAATTAACCGAACTGTGACCTCTGAACCGAGGTATGTACCAAAGCGAAATTTTTGTGTACCGTTACACCCCTACTGATCACCTTAGTGAACCGTTACAGGTTCCACTGCGTGTGCATCAACTTGACCTTGAAAATAATTTGAGTGTCTTTGGTTTTTGATTTCATGTGCAGAGTTTTACCTCCTTCCTCTCACTCTTTGTGTCGCCAGCAACTGTTCAACTGCCAGCTACTCCAGCGACTGAGCATGCCAGATAATGACTTGACCGTGTTGCCAGCCGGGATCGCTAACCTCATCAATCTCAGGGAGCTTGACGTCAGCAAAAACAGTAAGCGCAGTTGCCCCCACTTTGACCTTGTGTGTCCGCATCGCTTTGGCAGAATAGTCAAATCAAAGTACCCTGGAAAATACATACAACATTATAGTATGGGAAAACAACCACTATTGTGACATGGGTTAACCTGTACACCAGGCGAGGCATAGATCCCTTTGTGTTTTTTTGTTTTTTTTACGTAACTCATATGCTGTAATCACTGTTAATACAAGTCGCACAATAAATAACAAGAACAAAAAAGGAGTACAGTGGAACCTCGATTTACGAACTTAATTGGTTCCTGATAAGGGTCCAATTATCGAAAAGTTTGTATATTGAAGCAAATTTCTCCATAAGAAACCATTTAAATATGAATAATGGGGTCCAACCTCTTCAAAAGTCCCTATTTTAGTTGTGGTTTGTACACTTTGAACACAATATAATGTGCTATACAGTACTGTCTATTAGGGCTGGGAAAACTGTATCACGTTATTTTTTTTTATATTGATCGCTATCGATAATTATTGATATTTTTATGCCTGCCAATAATAAAGTAATACAATTTCCAACTTACTGAGGGTGCTATTTATCAGCGGATAAGGTGTCTGGTAGCCAGGTGGTAAAAATAATTGCAGTAAATGCAAAGGTAGTGGCAGTTTCGAGACACTATGTGAGAGTATTGTATGAGCTATTGAACATTAAGCAGAGTAGTTTTGGAAGCTTCTCATTAAGCCGACACGTTAGAGGTGTCAGGATGTTGCTGCACCGTCTGCAATAAAACCCAAGAAAACCAAATCCCAGTTTCTCTCCTCACTACATGCAGAGAATCCACAGCAAGACAGAAAGGCGGCGCAACAGAACTTGGTAGACACTTTTACCTGATTGGCTGTCACTCCCATTGCTCAGTGACATTTCCCGTTTCCTGTTAAGCTCGGTTCCCAAAAGCGCGAGTGACTTGATGCAACAAATCTTGCTTCATAATTTCTGGTTTCTTTCAAACTTGAAATACATCTACGAAACACATTTTTATCAAATCCCTTTTATATTGATATCAATTGTGTGTATCACGATATACTTTGATATGTTTTTTTCGGCCCTGCCTTACTGTATATCAAACAAACATAACACGGAGGTGATAAATTGACTGTGTCTTTTAATACCAAGCCAAAGCAACAACAATAACAAGCTGTGCTGTATGCGCTGCTCTGCCAACCCGCAAGAAGTATTTTTAGTGCCTTCACAAACGATCACAAATGACAAAAATCCTTAACTTTAACAACCATATTGCAATGATAATAAACATTTTAAGAAAGAAAATCCACTTACAGTACTGTAACATTGGCAAAGAAGCAGCTAACAAGTGGAGAGAAAGGAGCGAAGACAGAGTTGAGAAGTGAGGGGGTGAAAAGACTGGCAATATGTGTGTGCTCTTGGATTAGGAGCCACTGAACGAAAGATGGTCTTCACACTGAAATAAATCCGCTTTTGCATTTTTTTTTCAAGAAAATTCAGTCCCCAATACAATTTTAAAAACTTGCCTTTTGTACGAATCCTGCTTCCGCAATCTCTTTAATACAAGTAAACACAAAATGGCTGCCAGCGTGATTCACAATGATTGAATGAAGCATTCGTACACAGTGGCATATTTGACGCGATCTATAAATTCACAAACCGGAAAGTTCACACACAGAGGGGTTCGTAATTCAAGGCTCCACTGTAATTCACTTCCATAAAAAGTTATGATTGTCACGCATTGCGGCGCACTTGTTGCGTGGAGTTGCCACCTCAAGGATGCACTTGCAGGTAAGAACTTGGTTTTAATACAAAAATAAAATAACACTGGTACAAAAGGACAAAATAAAGCACGTGCCTACGCACGGAAGCTAACACTAAATTTAGCAGAATACAAAAGGGTCCAAAACGGTGACGTGCCGAACGCACGCGAAGCTAAAACGGAACTTAGCACAACTAAAGCAGAGAATACATACGTGAATGTTGCCGTTAGCAAACAATGGACCGAGAGCGAACTAAGGAATCAGGTGGCTTAAATACACAAATAATAATCAGAACACAGGTGCGCCTGACGCCAGAGCAGGTGAATCAAATGGCGAAACCATGGCGACGAACACAAACAAGGAAATACATAACTGAAGCGATCGGCAAAGTCTAGAAATAAACATAATCAAAAACATATCAAAAGGCAAAACCATAAACGATCCGAGTCGCGGATTGTGACAATGTAAATGATATCATAATACGATAAATGTAACTGAAAAGTATTTAATTCTTGAGTGCCATTTGATTTAATATAATAAATAGATACAATATTCAGAGTGTGTCTCTGAATATCGTATTTGTATCTGCGGCAGCACTATCTATCCTCCATGAAAACACACTTAGTATGATCACATTTGTTTTGTCTTAAAGTCCAGTTAAGAGCAGTATTTCATCTTGGATTATAATCCCCCATATTGTCAGATATATTCCTTCTTTTCATTCCACTTTAATTAATTTCATTCAAACCAGTAAAACAACATTTTTGCATATGTCAAAAACAAATCTTGGCTTCCTGTATTACAAATACCAAGTTTGTGATAAATAAAGTTATTTGAAACAAAACCCTGGCTTCTGCTGGTTAAACAGTGTAGCGTCTGCTCGCTCGATGGCCCCTTCTGCTCCCAGTATGGCAAGTCAGAGGACTACCGTATTTTCCGCACTAAAGGGCGCACCAAAAACCTCAAATTTTCTCAAAAGCTGACAGTGCACTTTATAATCCGGGGCGCCTTATATATGGACCAATATTGAGCCACAATAAGTGGTAGAAATGGATGGATGGATGGATGGATGGAGTTCTCGCAACTACGGTAAGCAGCCGCCAACTTCATTTTCCCCCATAGAAGAAGTGCGCTTCTTCTTCTACGCTTCTTCTTCTTCTACAGCCGCCAACTTCATTTTCCCCCATAGAAGAAGTGCGCATCTTGTACGCTTTTTCTTCTTATACAGCCGCCGACCTTCTTTTTCCCCCGTAGAAGAAGCGCGCGGTGCATGTTGGGATATGTGACTCCGGGAGGCGTGCCATTTCTGTTTATTCTGATGTTTAAGGACCCCAAAATGGCTCCTACAAAGAGACACGCTTACGACGCAGAATTTAAACTCAAGGCGATCAATCACGCACTACAACACGGAAATAGAGCAGCAGCGAGAGAATTAAACATCAACAAATCAATGGTGCGGAAGTGGAGGAAGCAACAAGGTTGGATTGACAAAAGAACTCCAGCCGCTAGATATTGGTGTCAACAGGGCATTCAAAGTTAGACTGCGAACTGCGTGGGAACAGTGGATGACAGAAGGCGAACACACGTTCACCAAGACAGGGAGACAGCACCAGACGACATACGCCACTATCTGCCAGTGGATCGTAAATGCCTGGGCTCTTATATCAGTCTCAACTATGGTCCGAGCTTTCAGGTAGGCAGGAATTGTCACTGAACTGCTAGACAACAGCAGCGACACTGACTCCATTAATGACGACTTCGAAGAGACATATAGCCTCTTCATGTTGGATTCCGTATTAGCCCAACTGTTTCATTCGGACACTGAAGAAGAATTTGAGGGATTCGTGGATGAGGAATGACTTAAAAAGGTGCGCTTTACATGTTTATTTTGTGTGTTGTGTTGTGTGACATTAACGTTTGAGCAACGTTGAGTTATTGATATATTGTTGTTGCTTTGTACTATTTCGTTAGCATGCTAATGTTGCACTCACGTTTGATTTACCGTAACAGTATATTATACATGTTATACCTTGCTGTTGTTGAAAGATAAACGAAATACCACGTCACTGACTTTACCTCGGAGAAAATAATAAAACAGCTGTTTATTCATTTTGCGAGTGAACGGAGTTGTCAGAACGCTGGTTTGTAATCTATTAAGAAAGTGTGACTGACCTATATGACTGGTTTGTTGACATTCCCTTTAGCGCAACTCCATCTAATGGATGCATAACGTAACCCCAGCCTCTACTGTAGCACCTATTCTATGCGCCTTATAATGCGGTGCGCCTTATATGTGAACAACATTTTTAAATAGGCCATTCATTGAAGGTGCGCCTTATAATCCGGTGCGCCTTATAGTGCGGAAAATGTGGTACTTAGGCATTTGGGGACCTAAGCCTTCAACTTCTATTGTCTTTGTTTTAGTGTCAGATTAGCAAGAATAGTGATGTCACACCTACATTAAACAGGCTGTAAATTATAGTCCACAGTGTACAAACTAGAAATTCATGGTGTAAAATGTATCTGCAAACATTTAGCGGCGTTGTGCAAGCAGACAAGCAATAAACCATGACCTCTTTCTCTTACACATACACATAAGTAAGAAGGTGGAGCGGCAACACTCGCAAGCCTCATTATAGGTTTGCGTGCAAATTTAGTGATTTTACTCAATTAAATTTTAAGCGATTTTAATTATACAGACAATACATTAATAACACATTTCAATGTATACATGTCAATACAGTAGTATGTCTATTTTTCCCACACTTGCCTACTTAGACAACATGTACCCAAACCACTGCTATGTTTAATTTATGGACTAGGTTTGATTCCAAACCACGCATGGAAGACAATATTGTTTAGCACTATTCAAGTGGTCGCAAGTGGCTGACAGTCATTTGTCTCTTAGGTGCTAAGTCAAGTGTCTACCATCATAATGTTAAAAGCAGGCCATATTATTGAACTGTCCTACTGTTGCTTCTGCATCATTGCACTGGTCTGTACATATTGACAGGTAAAACTGGCACACTCCGTCTCATTTAACAGCGGTGACGTTTCTCAGAACACTTACTGGATAAGGAAAGTGTACAAGTCCAGACATGTAGCACGTTGAATGAAGACTGTCCTCAAACTTGAGATGCAGACTAAGATGCGTAGTCGCACTCAGCCAATTATACAGACAACTTCACACCTTAAGTACATCAAATTTGACTAGTGTAAGCAGACTGGTCTGAGCCATTTGAATGACTATTGTGATCACTCCTTGCATCTCTTAAATTTCAGCTGGCACTATGTACAAAATAAATAATCCGAACGACTCCAAGTAAGACTGAAAATAGTTCTCAAAGTCAGGAAATTTGCAGTGAAACAGCTGAATAGAAGTGATGGAACAAGTAACCAGGCCGTGTTTTGGATGATTGAGAATGTAGATCAAGGGTCCCCAAACTACACATGCCAGCGTCCAAAATCCGGCCGGCGGGTAGTACCAAGTTAAAAAAAAAAAAAAAAAAAATGTTTATTTTTTATTTTTATTATTATTATTTTTTTTATCCGTTCTTTTTCTTCCATCCATCAATCCATTTTGTACCGCTTGTTACTGAGTCTCCTAGGCAGATACGGCACGCCAGCGTCCAAAATCCAGCCTGCAATTATTCCTGGCTGAAAAGTAAATAAAAACTGTATTTATTTATTTTTTGATTATAATTTTTTTTTTATCCGTCCTTTTTCGCCCATCTATCAATTCATTTTCTACCGCTTGTTACTGGGTCTCCTAGGCAGATAAGGCACACCAGCATTCAAAATGCAGAGTATAATTTCACCACACCTCGTATGTGTGACAATCATTGGTACTTTAACTTTAACTTTTAAAATCTGGCCCGCGGGTAGTCCCGACTAAAAAAAAATATATATATATATATATATATATATATATATATATATATATATATATATATATATATATATAAATAGGTTTTTGTTTTTTTTAATTATATATATTTTTTAATCTGTCCCTTTTCGCCCATCCATCAATCCATTTTCTACCGCTTGTTACTGGGTCTCCTAGGCAGATACAGCACGCCAGCGTCCAAAATCCGGCCCGCGGGTAGTACCAAGTAAAAAAATACAACAAAAAAAAGTTTTGTTTTTTTAGATTATTATTATTTGTTTTAATCTGTCCTTTTTCACCCATTCATCAATCCATTTTCTACCGCTTGTAACTGGGTCTCCTAGGCAGATACGGCACGCCAGCGTCCAAAATCCGGCCCGCGGGTAGTCCCGACTAAAAAAAAAAAAATGGTATTTATTAATTTTTTTTAATCCGTTCTTTTTTGCCTATCCATCAATCCATTTTCTACCGCTTGTTATTGGGTCTCCTAGCTGCTCAAGCAAATCATATTGTCTAAAAATGCATTTTCCCAGCTGTAACGGGACGTCATCACGCTTGCGCCACAAAGGCGGCAAGTACGCGATCTTTCAGTCAATTAGTGCACGAGGGGAAAAAATGGCGAAATCGTTGGGGAAACATAAATTAGACTCCGAGTGTAGAGTTTTTAAACATCAGTGGACATATGACTTTTCTTCAGTTTAAGGAAAAGACAGTTTAGATTGTATTTATATATATATATATATATATATATATATATATATATATATATATATATATATATAACCCAATACGGCCTCTGGGTCAAAAAGTTTGGGGACCCCTGATGTAGATAATCGGGGCAAAGAGAGGGAGGGGAAATCAAACCCAAGTGTTAAACCGTACGGATGATGTGTGAGTACTCCCTTACGCATCACTCAGCTTCTGTTATAAAACTCGTCAAAGTAAGTCTTGAACACAAAATACCCGTTGATGGGAACAGTCATGTCTGCTGGTTACTGGCTTGTTTTTTAGAAAAGTTCAAGTCGGCATGGCGTTGAGATTCCTGCATGACGTCCATACTTGCGACAGTATAGAAAAGATCTTGTTAGGAAGATAAACAGTGCCAGCAGGGCTAATGTGTAACCAAGTGTGCTGTCCTGCTTTGTCATTAATTTTTTCTCGTCCTCTTTGTGGTTGGTTAAGAAAAGAAGCCGAGCAGACTTTTTTCCACCTGTGTTTAGTTTGATGTTATATGACCTGCAAATATCAGCAAAACAGACCTTTGACCTACTGTATATAAGATTACCTGTCCTGTCTATATTGTTATGGTATTAGTTTGTCTAACATGCATACAGTTGCAATATGATGCATGATGCATCATATGTTCCCAATTTCACATTTTAACTTTTCCGAAAAAGGAGCAGAAAGAAGCAGAGCTCATTTAAACCAACCCTTTTTTCGTTTCGTAGCAATTGCTAACATATTTGTTTGTTCACTTATTGTGCTCAATCTGTAACACAAACTTTGAAAACATAATCAATAAAGACCCCATGAAAAAATAGTTGCAAGTTGTGATGCAAATAATGAGATACAATTATCACATTTTTCAATAAGGTTCAAGGTGTTTAGCAGGATTCTTCTTCCTTGTACTTTGTAACCACTTTGGGTTGAAACCGTTGGATCCTATCAGTCATTGCACTGTTTAATTTGCTTAATTAATGTCTATGTCGTCTATTTGTAATTGTTTCTATTTTTCTCCCACTGTTACCAAATAGCATTATTTTAGTTTTTCTTTTGTCAAAACATCCTATTGTATTAATTTATCTTATTTGTATTAACTACTGTGTGTTCTCGACTGAACAAAAGTCTGTCGTATCGTCTGCAAAAAGTACTATTGTTAAGTCCTTTGTTACTTTGCAAATGTCATTTATATAGAGATTGAACAGTTGTGATCCCAGTATGGATCCCAGGGTTTCACAGCAAGGTTATTTAAAGCTGTTGACGTATTCGCCTCGCTTCATGTATTGCTTCATGTCGGATAAGTCGCCTACCCTGTTCAAGACCCGTGCGATATATGTAACAGTCACAGTGATGACTCAGGACCTGCACATAGATCTTGCACTGTCTGGTGTTGAATATGCAAAATAAATTTTTAAATTTTAGAGTAAAAGTCACAAACTAAGTTTGTTTTCTGTTTACGTGTAGGTATCCAGGAGTTTCCAGAGAATATCAAGAACTGCAAAGTGCTTACTATTGTGGAGGCCAGCGTGAATCCTATCTCCAAGTGCGTATGAGATACTCGACATGATACCACCACAGCATCAGTTAGGTTAGGTTTCTTGTGACTAATCTGTTCCTTGTTGTTGCCGCTTGCGTGTCCAGGCTCCCTGAAGGCTTCACCCAACTCATGAGCCTGACCCAACTCTACTTGAATGATGCCTTCCTGGAGTTCCTACCAGCCAGCTTTGGCAGGTCTGTTAGAAAACAAACTGTGATTTTAATGCCTCTACTACAGCGGACTCTCTCAGCTTAGTGGACAAACCACTTAGACTCAAACTGATCATTTTTGAGTAGTCCAGTCAGAAGGTAAAGGATAAGTCCAAAACACAAACAACACCAGGCAAGACCTTAAAGGGGAACTGCACGTTTTGAATTTTGCTTATCCTTCATAATCATTATGTGAGACAAGAACACATACGTTTTTCTTTGTGTAATGCATTCTAACTCGTATTTAAACACTAGCAATAATGCAGGTATTGGGGATTTGATATGATCCACCTATAAAGCGCTCTAGGAAACGTCAAACAATGTTTTATATAAATGTATTGTAGTAATAGACATATTCATAATAACATGTAATATTTACGTATTTTACTCATTTTAAACATACGACATTGCATTGATTTTAGAGCGCATCACAACGTTCACTATTTCCTTCGAGAAAAAACAACTACCGTATTTTTGGGAGTATAAGTCGCTCCGGAGTATAAGTCGCACCTGCCGAAAATGCACAATAAAGAAGGAAAAAACCATATAAGTCGCACTGGAGTATAAGTCACATTTTTGGGGGAAATTTGTTTGATAGAACCCAACACCAAGAATAGACATTTGAAAGGCAATTTTAAATAAATAAAGAATAGTGAACAACAGGCTGAATAAGTGTACGTTATATGAGGCATAAATAACCAACTGAGAAGGTGCCTGGTATGTTAACGTAACATATAAGTGTCATTCAAATAACTATAACATATAGAACATGCTATACGTTTACCAAACAATCTGTCACTCCTAATTGCTAAATCCCATGAAATCTTATATGTCTAGTCTCTTACGTGAATGAGCTAAATAATATTATTTGATATTTTACGGTAATGTGTTAATAATTTCACACATAAGTCGCTCCTGAGTATAAGTCGCACCCCTGGCCAAACTATGAAAAAAAACTGTGACTTATAGTCCGAAAAATACGGTACCTCTAATCATGGCAGACTTGGGGAGAGCCAAAGACTACTTTGGGACAAATGATGATCCAAAACCTTATATTTTTTTAGCCAAACTTTTAACAGGATAAACTAAAAGTTTTAGAAGCTTAGTGATAAACAGATTTAGTACGCGTACCCCTGGGGGTACTTGAAAGTATGCCAAGGAGTACGTGAGATTAAAAAAAAATATTCTATAAAATAGCAGCAATTCATAATTCCTTTATTAATATATTTATTGAATAATACTTCAACAAAATATGAATGTATGTTCATATACAGTGAAAACAATTGCAACAATGCAATATTCAGTGTTGACAGCTAGATTTTTTGTGGACATGTTCCATAAATATTGATGTTTAAAGATTTCTTTTTTTGTGAAGAAATGTTTAGAATTAAGTTCATGAATCCAGAGGGATCTCTATTACAATCCCCAAAGAGGGCACTTTAAATTGATGATTACTTCTGTGTAGAAATCTTTATTTATAATTGAATCGCTAGTTTATTTTTCAACAAGTTTTTTAGTTATTTTTCTATCTTTTTTTCCAAATAGTTCAAGAAAGACCACTACAAATGAGCAATATTTTGCAATGTTATACAGTTTAATAAATCAGAAATTGGTGACAGTGCTGTATTTTACTTCTTGACTCTTTTTTTCAACCAAAAATGATTTGCTCTCATTAGGGGGTACTTGAATTTAAAAAAATGTTCACAGAGGGAAGTGGCTGGGCAGAGGGAAGTCTGGGTTTCCCTGCTTAGGCTGTTGCCCCCGCGACCCAACCTCGGATAAGCGGAAGATGATGGATGGATGGATGGATGGTTCACAGAGGGTACATCACTGAAAAAAGGTTGAGAACCACTGTTGTAGAGGACGTTAAAGGCAGTGCAGTCAGGGCACGCCCTTAATAATGTCGGCCGGGTGAAAATTTGGACTAATTCGGGAGAATGGTTGCACCTGTAGATTGTCGGGAGGTGCACTGAAATTTGGGAGTCTCCCGGAAAAATCGTGAGGTTTGGCAAGTATCTTGCTAGGGCGGGAAAGCCATTCATAGAAGGTGAATTCATTAAAAAGTGCATGTTAGATTTTTTAAGAAATCTTTTCTTGGGGCCCAGTCTTACCCAGTGTCTGCATCCAGTGGCCCCCAGGTAAATTGAGTTTGAGACCCGTGGTCTAGACCTAAACTAAAGTAGTGTGGGCTCTAACAGAGAAAGGAAGGTTGATCCACAGGTGATACTGCTGAAATTTTCCCTTTTTAACAGTACTGAAAAATATTAGCAGTGAAATGCTGTTAAACAGCTCTTCAATGAAAGGAGAAAATTCTCAGACTGACAAAGGGACAGTAGAATAAATTCAGTTGTTGATGTAAATTGCAGTGCAAATA
The DNA here is from genome assembly GCF_033978795.1 of Nerophis ophidion. NCBI lineage: Eukaryota > Metazoa > Chordata > Actinopteri > Syngnathiformes > Syngnathidae > Nerophis > Nerophis ophidion. The sequence continues at coordinate 27,383,733 of NC_084618.1, read as the reverse complement.
TATTATTATCGCTGTTAGAAATAATGAGTTAACTGATGTGATTAATCATTAAAAATTATTACATTAATCACGCAATTTACTTTTTTTACCCTAATTGTGGGTTGTTATAAGGTCAGTTATCAGGTCAATGCATATGCCAGTGCAAAAATGAGAAACTGTTGTTCACTGGCAAATTTTACTTTAAAAAATACCCCCAGGTGGGACTTTAGATACAACTGTTACCAAGTTTTTAGTAAATAAATGATATGCATTCACGTAAAATATTTAAAACTGTATCTGACTTTCTGACAATCACATTGTGTATTGGGCTCTTTTTTTAAGTTTCTTTAAATTATGCAAATGGTTAAAAACCTGTGATTAATTATGATTATTCCAGTATTTTAATTTTCCCTCGGGGATTAATAAAGTGATTCTGATTCTGATCACAAGTGTGATTAACATATAAAGGGACAAGCGATAAAAAATGGATGGATTTTATATATATATAAGTATATATATATATATATATATATATATATATTTTTTTTAAAAGATCTTCCTGGGGAGCCATTCCTTTATCAAACCGGTTCTTCTCTTTAGGCTTGCTTGTTGTCTGCACAACTAACCTCTAGCTTTCTCATGAGTATTTACTGTAAACATGCGTCACAAACAGTACGTTCCAGTAATTATTTGTAGATGAACAATTGGAATGAGGGCATGATGCTGAAGTTTATTTTTGTCTTATGGCTGCAGGCTGACAAAGTTGCAGATTTTGGAGCTGAGAGAGAACCAGTTGAAGATGTTGCCAAAGTAAGTAAAGAGATATCGCTTCTCCTCTACTCCTCCTCCTCCTGTATCCCTTCGCTCCACATTTGTTATACAAGATCTACACCCTCCATGCCCCCACCCAACCACCTTCTCTTTCCCGACTGCTTGCTGTGACAGGTTTTTTTTTTTTTTTTTTTACCGTAACTGGGATATTTTTCCATCAAACGAGGTGACAGTAGTAGACCAATTAAATCATATATTGACAAAGCTCCAGATGCTTCCAGTGGAGGTTTTGTCCCCTGTGCTTCCATTTTACATTCACACAAGCAGTCTTGCACTTGCCTTTTTGTGAGGGGGACAGCCGCCGCCTGGCGCTCGTCTCCCTGTGTTTATGTGACAGACGCCAGACCTGTTAATGGCTGGAGAACTGACAAAGAGAGGCACTAACCGTTGGGAAGGTTGCTCAGGACAACGTGCAGGCATCTCGGAGATGTCAACAAATGTGTTCACAGACAAAGGGAGCCTTTTCAAGGTTCTCGCATTGAAGAGCACACACTCTCATAAGCAGGCTGATGCTTTCTAGAAAAATGCTGGTCTGCAGTCGCAATCTAGTGTTCATTCTCGCAGATTCCACACATTTTATTGTGAACTCTCAGCAGACTCAATGATGTCTGGGGGACTACTTGCCAACTTGGTGAAAACACTGGGTGCCTCTCAATATTGACTGACAACCATTTATATCAAATTATGGTTTACTTTAATGAAAAAAAAAACGTTTACTGTCAGTCACCTGCTAAAAAGGAAGTATATTTTGACAGCCAATGGGCAAACTTGCTGAAAACTTGTAATGAAATGGTAACAGTTTGTTTATTCTATATTGATGTACATCACGTTTAGTCACACAATTTAACATGTTCAAAAAGGAGCTGGAAGAATCAGAGTGGCTTTAATTATACTCCTTCTCTCAACAATAAGTGATAGTTAAACTTCCCGTGTTTAACATGTAACAGGTTACCATATTTGTATTAGTCTTATTCAGTAGTAAATTATGAATATTAGAAGTAGAGTTGACAAACAGGTCAGAAACATTGTGCAAGTGTGGGATATTGTGTATGATAAACAATACCTTATTTCAATCAGAAAAAGATTGAAAAATCAATATCGTACTGAGTGCAGAGTATAACATGTTTTTATTGGTTGTTCAGCTACATGCTTCAAGCTGTCAGTACTTGGAGTCAGAGTGGTCAAAGTTGCCATCAGACAGCAACGGGCTTTCCGACAACAACCTTCTGTGGTGTGTCTTGAATTTACTTTTCATGCCCTTGAGATCTAAACAGAGTGCCTGGTGGTCCTCTGCTTTCTGTCCCTGCTGGACCGCCATGGAAAGACCAGTTCTGCAAAGACCCAAACACACACACACACGCACATACAACATAAAGGACCTGGCCCGTGTTGCTTGTAATCCCCGCTGACAGCTTCCTCTCATTTCATCACTCTACTTTTCCTCCTTTGTGTTTACGTCATCCTGACCCACTTTCTGATGCTCAAGATCCTGTGTTTTTTTTGTGCCCACAGAAGCATGCAGAAGCTCACACAGTTGGAGAGGTTGGACCTGGGCAGCAATGAGTTCACTGAAGTGGTGAGGATCCCGGGGCCCTGACCGCTCCCTCATGTTTGGGGGTGCACTTGCCGTAAAGTACACTTACCATGCATTGGGGGAGGGGAGCAGATCGAATTAATAACCGTAAATATTTTCGAAAAGGAAGTGACAACAAAATAAACGCTGTGACTGTTGAGAGAGGTCCAGCTTGTTTGCGATGCTCTTCATTCCATCTCCGCCACACACACACAAGCACACACATTTTAACCTTTCTCTGTTGGCCATCCACAGCCTGAGGTGATGGAGCAACTGACTGGAATCAAGGAGCTCTGGATGGATGGAAACAGACTGACCTTCTTACCAGGGGTACTGAGATTCATACACACACATGCACAACCTCAACTCTGCGTCATTCTCATCCTCATTATGCACCATTTTTCTCTTAAGTGGGTCAAAAGGAATGCTTTTAATTCTGGCATGTCAGCAACATCCTCTGTAGTCCAAAAGGCTTTTGGTCTTTCAATTCAGTGTTTTCTCACATTAGAATAGTATTTTCCATAATTGTTTTGTGATGTGATGGTTGCACAACAATCGTCAAAGGGCTTAAATCTGGTTGATTATTATCATAGATGTGTCTTTCTCCGTCTGCTGTGTGTTCAAGAATGGAAAAAAAAACAATTGTTTTCTCTGCGCGTGTGCCTCAGATGCTGGGCATGCTCAAAGAGTTGGTCTACCTGGACGTCTCCAAGAACAACCTGGAGATGGTGGATGAGCAAATATGCGGCGCTGAAAGTCTGCAAGACCTGCTGCTCTCCAACAACGCTCTGACACAGCTTCCCGGCTCCATCGGTAACCCCTCTTACCCCGCCTTCTTCATAGGCGCTTATAAAGCTTCAATTTCTCACTTTCCTAAATCTAATTATTGACTTTGGCATCAAATATATTTACTGTAGTTTCAGACTATAGAGCACACCAGTATATAAGCTGCACCCACTAACTTTTAGAAAGAAACATTTTTTTACTTTACCGCATTTTTCGGAGTATAAGTCGCTCCCGAGTATAAATCGCACCTGCCGAAAATGCATAATAAAGATGGAAAAAAAAACATATATAGGTCGCACTGGAGTATAAGTCGCAATTTGGGGGGAAATTTATGTGATAAAACCCAACACAAAGAATAGACATTTGAAAGGCAATTTCAAATGAATAAAGAATAGTGAACAACAGGCTGAATAAGTGTACGTTATATGACGCATAAAAAAACAACTGAGAAGGTGCCTGGTATGTTAACGTAACATATTATGGTAAGAGTCATTCAAATAACTATAACATATAGAACATGCTATACGTTCACCAAACAATCTGTCACTACTAATCGCTAAATCCCATGAAATCTTATACGTTTAGTCTGTTACGTCAGTGTTCCCCAACCACCGGCTCGATTGGTACCGGGCCGCAGAAGAATTTTTTAAATAATTTAATTTTAAAAATTATTATTATAATTTTTTTTTTTTTCAACATTCAAAACACAAGATACACTTACAATTAGTGCACCAACCCAAAAAACCTAACTTTTTCATGACAAAAAACTCCCTTTTTCATGACAAAGAAAAAAAAAAAAAAGATCCCCCAGGGATCAATAAAGTACTTTCTATTATATTCTATAATTGATGGATGATATATATTAGGGCTGCGAATCTTTGGGTGTCCCACGATTCGAATCAATATCGATTCTTGGGGTCGCGATTCGATTATGAATCGATTTTTTTCGATTCAAAAACGATATTTGTCCGAATCAAAATGATTCTCTATTCATTCAATACATAGGATCTCAGCAGGATCTACCCCAGTCTGCTGACATGCTAGCAGAGTAGTAAATTTAAAAAAAAAAGTTTTTATAATTGTAAAGGACAATGTTTTATCAACTGATCGCAATAATTTAAATTTGTTTTAACTGTTAAACGAACCAAAAATATGACTTATTTTATCTTTGTGAAAACATTGGACACAGTGTGCTGTCAAGCTTATGAGATGCGATACAAGTGTAAGCCACTGTGACACTATTGTTCTTTTTTATTATTTTTATAAATGTCTAATGATAATGTCAATGAGGGATTTTTAATTACTGCTATGCTAAAATTTTAACTAATATTGATACTGTTGATAATATTCATTTTTGTTTCACTACTTTTGGTTTGTTCTTTGTCGTGTTTGTGTCTCCTCAATTGCTCTGTTCATTGCAGTTCTGAGTGTTGCTGGGTCAGGTTTGGTTTTGGAATTGGATTGCATTGTTATGGTATTGCCATGTATTTTTTTGTTGGATTGATTAAAAAAAATTAAATAATCGATTTTTTAAAAATGAAAATTGATTCTGAATCGCACAACGTGAGAATCGCAATTCAAATTCGAATCAATTTTTTCCCACACCCCTAATATATATATATATATATATATATATATATATATATATAGTAAATGTATATTTGGTGGCCGCGGGATTGGGTCTCTGCTTTTTGCAGACGATGTGGTCCTGTTGGCTTCATCTGGCCGGGATCTTCAGCTCTCACTGGATCGGTTCGCAGCCGAGTGTGAAGCGGCCGGAATGAGAATCAGCACCTCCAAATCCGAGTCCATGGTTCTCTCCCGGAAAAGGGTGGAGTGCCATATCCGGGTTGGGGAGGAGACCTTGCCCCAAGTGGAGGAGTTCAACTACCTAGGAGTCTTGTTCACGAGTGGGGGAAGAGTGGATCGTGAGATCGACAGGCGGATCGGTGCGGCGTCTTCAGTAATGCGGACGTTGTACCGATCTGTTGTGGTGAAGAAGGAGCTGAGCCGGAAGGCAAAGCTCTCAATTTACCGGTCGATCTACGTTCCCATCCTCACCTATGGTCATGAGCTTTGGGTCATGACCGAAAGGATAAGATCACGGGTACAAGCGGCCGAAATGAGTTTCCTCCGCCGTGTGGCGGGGCTCTCCCTTAGAGATAGGGTGAGAAGCTCTGTCATCCGGGAGGAACTCAAAGTAAAGCCGCTGCTCCTCCACATCGAGAGGAGCCAGATGAGGTGGTTCGGGCATCTGGTTAGGATGCCACCCGAACGCCTCCCGAGGGAGGTGTTTAGGGCACGTCCAACCGGTAGGAGGCCACGGGGAAGACCCAGGACACGTTGGGAAGACTATGTCTCCCGGCTGGCCTGGGAACGCCTCGGGATCCCCCGGGAAGAGCTAGATGAAGTGGCTGGGGAGAGGGAAGTCTGGGCTTCCCTGCTTAGGCTGCTGCCCCCGCGACCCGACCTCGGATAAGCGGAAGAAGATGGATGGATGGATGGATGTATATTTGCATACCTAATTGTTTCCAATAGCAGTCTGTAACACAGCAGTAAAACGGCTGATCAAACTAAACAGAGGTCATCGTCATGGGCCCACTAGCTGCCGAAGGTAGCTCTCCAATCAGCTAAACAAACTCAATTACTCCACGGTGACGTCTTGTTGAATTTAATGAGGAATTTGTGAAACTGAAAAAATACAAAAGATTACGTTTTGTCAGTTAATAATATTAACACAGACACTCATAAACGTGCTGACATATTAGTTAATGCTAACGAGGTTAGCTTCATTACATTACGATTGCACATACAAATATGCATGAAAACTTTCCTACAGATATCCCCCATTTAATTGTTTATTGAACTATTAGCATTACGGCCTTTAGCGAAGAAAAACCCAGAAATTAGTGGTACCATTTTATAAGCAGCAGCAAAAAATTATTGGCTTAATTAACGGTATACACGGTACAAGCATTTGTGAAATGGGTAATTTTCTTCTGTGGGAACATGAACGCAATCAGTAGGGATTAATTTGCAGCGAGATGAGTGTATTGATGACAGTCGTCTTTAATCCAATATGCCGCAGTTTCCCTAACTAAGGAACCTGGAGCGCTTTTGTTGTTGTGTAACCCTCTCTCTCTTTTTCTCTGGTCTTTAGGCTCGCTGAAGAAACTGACTGCTCTGAAGGTGGATGAGAACCAACTGATGTACTTGCCTGACTCCATTGGAGGGTGAGCCTGGAGTCTTTCTCGCACGGTCGACTGAAATCTACAAGGAGCATGTCCAAGTCCTTGTGTCACTGCTTCATTTTATTCTTGTTTGCTTCCCATCCAACAATTTTCTCAAGTTGGAATGTGTCTCACAGTGTAGGCTTCTCAATTAGTTTTTAAAATTTGCGCCCTCACTCTTCACTGTCACTATAAATAGTATAATTTGTCTGTTAAATTGTTATAACCATATCTCTGCATAACATTTGAAGCTTATTAACATTCAAGGAAACAACATACTCGCCTTTCCTTGTCTTCCACTGTGGTTACAGTGAAGCTAAGTGCTACATACACTTCTTCATATTCTGGTATGGCAAAAAAAGCACTTTCCCCAATGTTACACTTGCCTCCCCCTGCATTTCACCGTGACCCCCCAGGGGGGCCCGCCCCACTATTTGAGAAAGACTGGTGTAGGCTGACTTAGATTCTGAGGTGGTTTGTTGATCTGCTTTGTGTCGCAGACTTATGCTGTTGTCAGACGTTGTTTGTTTTATAAAAAGCCCTACGAAGCTGAATGTTAGCATGGCAATGATTACATCTTCGATCTCATTAGATTGGCCGCCATTTTCGTTGTGACCAAAGTACATGTTTCATCACCAGGCTGACTGGTCTGGATGAACTGGATTGCAGCTTCAACGAGATCGAAGCCTTGCCGTCCTCCATCGGCCAGTGTGTCAGCATCCGTACCTTCGCTGCCGATCACAACTTCCTTAGCCAGCTTCCCCCGGAAGTGAGTGCATGTCTCGCTCTCGTGCTGACTTACTGTATGTTCCTTATTTAATCCGTTGCTTTTTTTTTTATAACGACAGATGGGCAACTGGAAGAGTGCAACGGTGCTTTTCCTCCATTCCAACAAGCTGGAGTCGCTGCCGGAGGAGATGGGCGACATGCAAAAGCTAAAGGTCATCAATCTGAGCAACAACAAGTGAGGACTGACATCTGTTGAGCTTTAACAAAATACACGTGTGCTAACATGAGACGACTATGCTTAACTGACCTTGCAGCAGCTCTTGTAACCAGAACTTCTTATTATGAGCATAAACAAAAGCGGTGTCAACAATACCTTCATTAAACCTATAATCACTCATCTGAAAACTATCCCTTCCAACATTGGGTGCTTAGTTTAAAAATGTTATGGTGCTATGAAATGATCCATTCTAGTGTCAGACTGTCCCCATCATATCAACTTAATCAGGTTTCACTGTAATTCTAAAAACCTGCATAATTTACACTATTTTTTTTAATAATGGAATGTTAGTGTGTTCCTCGTGAGTATAGGGATTCATTCATGGGGTTGTGAGGATTTTAAAGCTCCAGATTTGTATGAATTAATTCGCTAACATCTTAGACTTGGATTTAGACTTAATTTCTATTGTCATTCAAATTTGAACTTTACAGTACAGATAAGAACAAAATTTTGTTGCATTAGCACATGGTAGAGCAGGATAAAAAAGCAATAAAGTGCGGATATAAATAAATAGATTACTGTACAGATAAATGTATTACACTTTTTCATATGCGTCCACGTATATGGATGTATGTTTTATTGTTTTTTTTATTCCAGCGAGTTAATCCATTTTGGGGGAATTGAGGGGATAATTATGATGGGAAGAAGCTGTTTCAGAACCTGTTGGTTCTGCTTCAGCTGCGGAACCTCTTTCTAGAGTCCAGCAGAGAAAACTGTCCTTGGTGGGTGTGGGAGGAGTCTTTGCAAATTTTCTGAGCCCTGGTCAGGCAGCGGCTATTTGCGATCTCCTGGATAGGAGGAAGAGGAGTCCTGATGATCTATTCCTGCTTTGTTCAACTGCAGGTTGAGGAACATCCCCTACAGTTTCACTAAACTGAGCCAAATGACAGCAATGTGGCTGTCTGAAAATCAGGTAAGGCCCAACTTACTGCCTTTGTGGCCTCATCTATACACTGAAACTAGAAATGAGTATCTTTTTGAGACACAAAACCATTTTTTTTTATTTCTTCCAGTCCAAACCCTTGATCCCACTGCAGAAAGAAGAGGATCCAGAGACTAAGAAAACTGTGCTGACAAACTACATGTTCCCCCAGCAGACCAGAACAGAGGACTGTGAGTACTGACATATTTATGTTATTAGCATTAGCAGCCTTTTCCAAATAAATCACACATCTTCAGTGTGATGGGTGAACCTGCAAAGTATGCCTACATGCATATTTAGTTGGTGAGTGGGCTACCTGAGACTGAGTTGGCTTCCTCTGCCAAGCGTTTCCTAACGAGGTGTCCTGTTACATCAGGTGAACTGCATAAACCTGTCTTCTCTCGGGAGTGATTGACACGCTACACGCTGGTATAATGGTCACGAGTCCCCTTAAACATCTGTGTAATGATCTCAGCAAGTTAATGTCCTATTGTACATGTTTGTCAATTCACATTTCATTACAGTTATGGAAACATGCATCTTTAGGGATGTTTTACTGAGTCATTGTTATCTTTGTGCCATCTAGTGGTCAAACTCAGACTTGCACTCATTCAATACAACAGATTAAACAACTTTTATTTTTTAATCTTGAAAATATCGCAGTATTATCTTTGTTAAGGTTATAATTGATACAGATCTTCTATTAACTCTTTTTAGGTTGTATACGGTTTCTTTTGTCCTGAGGCATTTAAAAAAAATAATACAATTATAGGCTTGGGATGATTGTCAATAAGTTAATTAATTGAACGATAAATGAAAACTGCCTCGATAACTTGAAAATGTGTGTTTCTTTTTTCTTCTCTGGCTTTCAGAGTTAATACAAGATGTCTTGCTCTGTGCATCGTTATCAGCACCTGATCATGTGTAATTGACAGTAAAATTAAATGAACAGAGTGAAGCCTCTTGTCAGTCATCCACAAACTTTTTTGGCATCAGCATGCGGGACCGCTAGCTTACACACACAGAATACACGGACATTGCCTCGCTAGTCGCTCATCACTAGTGAGAAGCATTACTAAGTAACAAAATTTGGAGGGAAAAAGATTACAAAGCCAAATGTCCCTGTGTGGAAATATTTCATCTTCAAAGTGATCAATCAACTTGACCCTATAAGCACAGACAAACAAACGGGCAAGTATGCAGCGATGGCATTGGCAACAAAAAAAGACAACAAAACTGTCGACCCAATTTGTCCGTTTGGGGGGTAAAAAAAAGGGCACATCAAGATGCTCAATATGTACTGAAGTGCAATTTTTGCTAACAGATTGAGAGTTCATTTTAGTTTAGTTTGTTAACTATTTAGGATAATTAAGATATTGACCTACCAATTACAATGGTAAAAAATACTACAGTAATAAAACATCTTTATTGAGTTTTAATGTGTTACTGACATTATTATTTTTATTATAGTTACAGTTGAACTATTCTATTCTACATTATCATTGTCAAATGCTTACAATGTTGTCCATAGAGACAATTGTATTATATTGTCTTATGTCGCATTAAAAAAGCATTAAATTAGATTTGCTGATAGCTGCAGAAACGCTAATAAAGGTGTAGCAATGTTGTTGTTGAGATAATTTAGTGTGTTCACAAGCGACGCTCCCTGTAAGCGACTTGATCTCTCTTTATTTAAGATCCATGTCCACCAAGACTCATTTGCATGTGTTTCAGACATTCCCAACTCTGACTCGGACAGCTTTAATCCAACCTTGTGGGAGGAGCAGCGCAAACACAGAGCTCAGGTGGCGTTTGAATGTGACGAGGACAAGGACGAGAGGGAAACGCCTCCGAGAGTATGTGATCTTTCGAAAGTTCCCTCTGGCTTTTAAGTGGATATTTCTAATGAAGGTGTTTACTTTCTGATTGACTTTTACCGGCGATCCTCTAGGAGGGCAACCTTAAGCGCTACCCCACTCCGTATCCAGATGAGCTGAAGAACATGGTGAAGACGGCCCAGTCGGTGGCACACAGGCTCAAGGAGGACGAGTCGGGCGATGAGTCTGTAAAAGACTCCAAACCCATGGAGAGGAACCATATTGGTGTGCAGGATGTGGGAGTAAAGGTCAGCTTTTCTATGACGTCTCCTCTGCTTGAGTTTTTCCACTGACATTCATGTTTGTGTGCAGGTGATAGAAGCCCCGTGTCCTAATGGCCGGCTGTCAGACACAGAGTCCAAAGCTTGCAACGTCACATTCACAATCCCCAACCATCCACAACCAGTATCAAAGGACACGTCTGAGTCTTTCAGCTCCCAGCTTGTCCCACTCAGGTCATTGGAGGGCTCCCTGATGAACCATGAGGACACGCTGGAGGTACGCAACAGCTTCATGTCAAAGCCTCCCGGGAACTTCATACTTCTTCTCATCCCAGGATTCTGAGGAGCTGTCTGAAGAAGAAGAAGAGATGAAAATTGCCGAGATGAGGCCGCCTCTCATTGAGATCTCCATCAACCAGCCTAAAGTGGTGATGATAAGTAAGGACAAGAAAGGTACGTTCTGTAGGGCTGTGGCTATATCCTGTAAGAAAAGAGACAACCATGTTTGCTGCACATAAATAAATATATTCTTGCCATCCAGACGACAGCAAGGATGCGGACTCGCTGCTTGACGACACTGTGGCCAACAGCAACCAAAACAACAGCAACTGCTCGTCACCGTCACGAATGTCGGACTCTGTGTCGCTGACCACCGACAGCAGTCAGGACAACTCCCTGTGCACCCCGGAGAGGGAGGCAAAGATGCCCTTCCTTTCAAAAAGCAGGTCAGTATCACGATTCAGCTCTTTTTACAACAACACGCTTCCCATTTGGCCAACATCATCCTCCATCTTTGTTGCAGGCAAGAAGACGAGAACATGAACCCTTCCAAAGACACCAGCACGCTCCTTCATAACGGCAACGGCTCTGAAACATCTCTCCAAGCGCTGCTGAGGGGCCAGCAGACCACCACCGAGCCAGCGGGCGACTATGACCTGTCCATGGAGGCCAGGCTGGCCTTCATCGAAAAGGGACTGAACAACGGTGTGGGAGACGGCTACACCAAGTGGGACCAGATCAACATGAACGTGTCCAACCCGCCGACAGACAACATGGTCCAGCTGGAACCTCACAATGGTTCACTCGGACGGGAGGAAGTTGACGCCAAGCGGGGTTATGACAACATGCAGCACTTTCAGAACGGGAACCAGCAGGTCGTGTCCGCGGCCGGCGTGACATCAAGTGGCGAGATGTCTCGCAGCACCGAGGAACTGTCTCCAGAGAAGAGGGGCCACCCCCCTCAGGTGACCAAGTCTCAGAGTGTCAGCAACATAGAAACGGGCGCATTGAAGCCGTATTCGTTCGACAACGATGGCGACGCCGCAGCAGAGGCTAGGATGGTGGGCAGTGGCCCCGGGCCCAGTCAGGGCTCCACGGCTCAGGGCCAGAGCATAATGAGGAGCAAATCCGCCTCCTTGCTTAACGACCAGACTCTTCAGGTCTACCCGAGCTCTCACGCCTCCTCCTCAGACATGCTGTCGTCCTCAAATCTTGCCGCCAGCTCCAGCAGGTACCCATCCCCCTCCAGCATGGCAATGGGCGCGCCCCCTCCTCAATACAATGTACAGTATGCAAGCAGCGCCATGCCAAAAGAGGGGATGTGGGGCCAGAGGACGCCAATGCCTCCAGAACACCAAGGCTACCTCCCACCCGCTGCCCACTCTCTCGCCAACACAAACTACTCCAACCGTAATCAGGCCCCCCCCTACCCGCTGCAGCCACAGCACAGGGCCCCCCCCATGGGATGCAAACTTTCTGGGGACATTTGGGCCAAGGATAGGCTTCCGTCTACTAGCAGCCTGTCCAGTGGGGGACCGTTACAGCGGCAGAGTAGCGCCACCTCCGTGGGCGAGGGCAGACGCATGCAGCTGCCTGAGGGCGACTACATGACCTACAGGGACATCCACACCCTCGCCAGGGGCCCGCTGGCCATGAGCCAGGCGGCGCAGAGGCCATTTTCGGCCCGCACTTACAGCATTGACATCTCCACTCCAGCTCGGCCTCCCGCCGCCAGGCCGCAGCCCCACGAGCTTCCAGAGAGGACAATGTCGGTCAGCGACTTCCACTACCAGCAAGGCAGCCCCAGCAAGAGGCCCAATGTCAGGGTGAGGTCGGAGCACTCCCTCCTGGACGGGCCCGGGCTGGTGTCGGGGGGCCCGGGAAGGGTACCGGTGGACTGGAGGGACCAGGTGATGCGGCACATTGAGGCCAAGAAAATGGAAAAGGTAAAAAAAAAAAAAGATTTATGAGCAAAAAATGTAATGAAACTACACTCTTTGATGCAAGATCTATTCTAGTCTATTGGAACGGAGGCTACAATTTAAGCACATCTGGTATTCCTTTCCTAATGCATGAAGCGTTTGCTCTTTGTTGCATGTGTGTGTCACTCTTTTGGTGGATTGCATGGCCACCGCTGACGTGTGGGCCGGCGCCTGATGTCATCTGTCGTGTTCAGAACGCGCTGTCTCGCTCCTATAATTCCAATAGCGCGCCGCTGGGCTCCTTACACTACAGCAGCTGTAGGGATGTGCGAGTCAGCCACGGCTCGCTGGTGTTTAGGCCCTATGGCGCCTTCAGCGTGAGTACCGCCACATGAACGTCAACTGCCAGCGTTCATGCTAAGGCTTCCCGTTAGTCCGACTAGTGTCTCCTGCTGTATTAGACCCTTGCAAACATCCGCCACTGAGACCAGTGTGAGAATGTTTGTGTTGTTAGTATCCCAAGTGCTCCCTGTACTTTGTACATCCCATCATTTATACAAGTGGAATTTACAAACATTGAACAACTAGGTATGGGATTCTAGACCCCAATAAGCCCTAATATATGTTCACGTTAATATCAGCTGCTGTCTTAATCCTCCAACCATCACCTTAATCGTCTTTTAACTTCCTGTGCTACTTCATCGTCTTCATCCTCCACCTTGTCATCGCTTCAGCGTCACCTCACAACGTCTCGCTTTGTGCTTTGACGTCAGAGTGTGTACGGAAGGTAAGTAGAGGAGAACGTGCAAATATTTTAGCGACGCTCAGTCGGCATGTAGTTGAAAGCCGTGCTTTTGCTCCTCTCCTATTTGTCATCAAATTGTTTTTCCAACAACTTAGATCAGCATCACACTGTTTGCTGTCCTTGTCCTTTCATGATGATATATTTCTGTGGGAATAATCAACATTTGTCTCTTTTAGGACGATGTTTTTGGACCGCCAGGTCAGCAGAGCTACACCATGGACTCGCGCAGAAAAGTAGGTTGAAGTCCCTTTTCTACTACTAGAGGGTGCTTCACCAAACTAAAATATGTAATTGGCACCGGCATTAATCAAGCATGTTCATTCCTGCACTGGTGCTGTGTACGGATAAACAGTGAGAAGCTTTGATGTCTGCTTTGGTGTCCCAGGTGCCTCTGATGAACGGACAGATGAGCTCAACCGCTCGTCCTCACATGAGCCAGGCGCCCATGGCCCGCCATCCCTCGAGAGAGCAGCTCATTGATTACTTGATGCTCAAAGTCTCCCAGCAGGGGCCCCCGCGGGCGCCACACGAGGCACCACAGCACGAGGTCAGTTTGGTCCAAAACCTTTCTCTCGTTCCCTCTTTGACTTTGAAATAAAAGCAAAAACCCCTGTTATTTTAGGATTGGAAATAACAAAGTTACTTCATTTCAGATCCATGTGAAGTTGGAGAAAAATCCTGAACTTGGTTTCAGTATATCGGGAGGAGTGGGAGGTCGTGGCAACCCTTTTCGTCCAGATGACAATGTAAAGTTTTCTTTTTTTTTTTAAATTTTTGTGTCATTAAAAATGTAACTTCTAATTATTGCAACAATAACATGTCCAACTTTGATAATTTTAGGGTATTTTTGTGACGAGGGTCCAACCTGAGGGACCGGCTTCCAAGATTCTTCAGCCCGGTGATAGAATTATCCAAGTATGTAACTTTTTGTACCAACAAGTTAGCCTGGGGTGATAGTCAATTAAAACCTCTAAAGGCCTCAGGGGCCACATGCTTGGACAGCACCTTTTAGCTCTTATTTCCAAAGTTGTGTACACTATTGAATTGGGGTCTTATGGCCGCTTATGTGGACACTTATACTGCCATCTGGTGGTGTCAGAAGAGTATAACCTACAATGGAATTTGGGAAAAAAAGTGTAAAAATAAGAATTAGCATGTCACCAAACATGAAGTACACGTTTGTTACTTATGGAATAATAAGTACATCATATCAAGAGATGATTTGTAGTTTTTATTCTAATTAGTGTCCAATACGCCCAAATAGCAAAGAGAAAAAAGGGAAAAAAAGCATGTACACAAACAGTTTGGACCTTAAGAAGTTTTTAATCACTTAATCCAACAAAATGAATATTGACTTGATAACTTTGTCGGCATTGATAAATTGTCATGTATGTGTGTATTTTCTTTGTCTCTTGCTTTTAAAAAAGTATGAGAGCCTTCACTTTGTCCATCGCTCTCAGCACTTAAGTTTATTCAATTGCAGATTTATATCAACAGAGTGAATCCTCTTGTCGGTCATTCACTATGTATACCTTTGTCTAGGTGGGTCGAGGCAGAACCGCTAGCTTACATACTTAGAGCACCTTGCTCGTCGCTACTTGCAAGTAGCTACTTTGGTGAGAATTACTGCAAGGTAGCAACAAATGGATTTCAAAGCCAAATGTGTTCGGAATATTTTGGCTTTAAACCCAATGTAAACGAAGAGCCCATCAACACAAACGAACAAGCCGAGATGCCAAATTTGTTGGAAAGCGATTGCAACAGAAAAAGGACAACAAAACAAACCACCCAACAAAGTTTTTCCAACTAGTGAAAAAACTGCACTCAAGATATTTCATAATTATTTATTTAAATTTTAGCTATTCAAATTTTTTTAATATATTTTTACTTATTTAGGATAGCTAAAAGTTTATAAGCTTCCAATTAGTCAATTGCTGAATTAAATGAATCCGCTTCTCAGTCATCCACAATCTTTGTCTTGGTTGGTGGACTGCTAGCCTACAGCTAGTTGTGAGTGAGAAACACAGCAAAGTAACAAAAAGTAGGAAAACATTGGATTTCAAAGCCAATTTTGTTGGAATTTGGCTTTAAACCAAATGAAAAAAATTAGCCCATCAAAATGGATGACTGAGCCAGTATGCCAAATTTGTTGGAAAGCAAGGGCAATAGCTCCTCTCTGAGCTGCCACCTTATCGTGGTAGAGGAGTTTGCTTGTTCCAATGATCCGAGGAGCTATGTTGTCCCTCCTGGGTGAAGGATCAGACAAAGAGCAGCTCAAAGACTTCTATGGAAATGCAAAAACCGAGACTCCAATTTCCGTCGCCTGGACGCTGGTCACCGGGCTCCCCCTCTAGAGCAGGCTCGGAGTTAGGGCACGATGGCGAGCGCCTGGTGGCCGGACATGTCCCGTCCCCGAAGCGCCAACATGGGTCCCCCCTCCAATGGGCTCACCACTCATAGGAGGGGCCATAAAGGTTGGGTGCATCGTGAGCTGGGCGGCAGCCGAAGGCAGGGCACTTGGCGGTCCGATCCTCGGCTACATAAGCTAGCTCGTGGGATGTGGAATGTGACCTCAAAGGAGCCTGAGCTAGTGCACGAGGTGGAGAAGTTCCGATTGTATATAGTCGGACGCCCTTTGACGCACAGCAAGGGCTCTGGAACCAGTTCTCTCGAGAGGGGCTGGACTCTCTTTCACAATGGCGTTCAAAGCAGTGAGAGACGACGGGCTGGGGTAGCAATTCTTATCGCCCCTCCGGTTCAAAGCCTGCATGTTGGAGTTCAACCCAGTGGACTAGAGGTTAGCTTCCCTTCCCTCTAGGATTACCGCTGTCGTGGTGGTTATCCTAGAACCCGTTGGTGGACATTGGCGGTGAGGGATGCTGTCAAGCTGAAGAAATAGTCATATGGAGTTCTTTTGGCTCATAGGACTCCGGAGGCAGCGGACAGGTACCGACAGGCCAAGCGGTGTGCGGCTTCCGCGGTCACGGAGGCAAATATTTGGACATGGGAGGAGTTCGGGGAAGCCATGGACAACAACTTCCGGACGGCTTCGAAACAATTCTGGACCACCATCTGCCCCCTCAGGAAGTGGAGGCAGTGTACTGTCAATACAGTGTATGGTGAGGATGGTGTTCTGCTGACCTCGACTGCGGATGTTGTGGAATCGGTGGAGGGAATACTTCGAAGACCTCCTCAATCCCTCCAACATGTCTTCCTATGAGGAAGCGGTGCCTGGGGAATCTGTGGTGGGCTCTCCTATTTCTAGGGATGAGGTTGCTGAAGTAGTTAAAAAGCTCCTCTGTGACAAGGCCCCGGGGGTGGAAGAGATCCGCCCGGAGTTCCTTAAGGCTCTGGATGCTATGGAGCTGTCTTGGTTGACAAGACTCTGCAGCATCGCGTGGACATCGTGGGCGGTACCTCTGGATTGGCAGACCGGGGTGGTGGTTCCTCTCTTTAAGAAGGGGAACCGGAGGGTGTTTTCCAACTATCCTGGGATTACACTCCTCAGCCTTCCCAGTAAGATTTATTCAGGTGTACTAGAGAGGAGGCTACACCGGATAGTCAAACCTTGGATTCAGGAGGAACAGTTTGGTTTTCGTCCCGGTCAAGGAACTGTGGACAAGCTCTCGGTATGGTCCTTGAGGGTGCTTTGGAGTTTGCCCAACCAGTCTATATGTGCTTTGTGGACTTGGAGAAGGCAGTCGACCGTGTCCCTCGGGAAGTGCTCAGAGAATATGTGGTATCCGACTGTCTGATTGCGGCGGTCCGCTCCCCGTACGATCTGTGTCAGAGCTCGGTCCGCATTGCCAGCAGTAAGTAGGACACGTTTCCAGTGAGGTTTGGAATCCGCCATCGATTCTGTTCATAACTTTTATGGACAGAATTTCTAGGTGCAGTCAAGCCGTTGAGGGGATCTGGTTTGGTGGCTGCAGGATTGGGTCTCTGTTTTTTGCAGATGATGTGGTCCTGATGGCTTCATCTGGCCAGGATCTTCAGCTTTCACTGGATCGGTTCGTAGCCGAGTGTAAAGCGACTGGGATAAAAATCAGCACCTTCAAGTCCGAGTCCATGAATCTCGCTGGAAAAGGATGTAGTGCTCTCTCTTGGTTGGGGAGGAGACCCTGCCCCAAGAGAGTGAGTTCAAGTACTTCGGAGTCTTGTTCACAAGTGAGGGAAGAGTAGAGTGTGAGATCGACAGGCGGATCGGTGTAGCGTCTTCAGTAATGCGGAGGCTGTATCAATCCGTTGTGGTGAAGAAGGAGCTGAGCCGGAAGGCAACGCTTTCAATTTACCGGTCGATCTACGTTCCCATCCTCACCTATGGTCATGAGCTTTGGGTTATGACCGAAAGGACAAGATCATGGGTACATGCGGCCGAAATGAGTTTCTTTCGCCGGGTGGCGGGGATCTCCCTTAGAAATAGGGTGAGAAGCTCTGCCATCTGGGGGGAGCTCAAAGTAAAGCTGCTGCTCCTCCACATCGAGAGGAGCCAGTTGAGATGGTTCGAGCATCGGGTCAAGATGTCACCCT
This sequence comes from Nerophis ophidion, assembly GCF_033978795.1. Taxonomy (NCBI): domain Eukaryota; kingdom Metazoa; phylum Chordata; class Actinopteri; order Syngnathiformes; family Syngnathidae; genus Nerophis; species Nerophis ophidion. Next base: position 27,365,772 of record NC_084618.1, on the reverse strand, counting down.
AAACACTTCCATAGGGAGGTGTTTAGGGCACGTCCGACTGGTAGGAGGCCACGGGGAAGACCCAAGACACGTTAAGAAGACAATATCTCCCGGCTGGCCTGGGAACGCCTCGGGATACCCCGGGAAGAGCTGGACGAAGTGGCTGGGGATAGGAAAGTCTGGGCTGCCCCCGCGACCCGACCTCGGATAAGCGGAAGAAGATGGATGGATGGATGGCAATGGGAATAGAAAAAAACAAAAACAAACAACCCAACCAAGTTTTACTGACTAGGAAAAAATTGCATTTTAAGATCTTCGATATTTATTTATTGACATTTTTCATGTTTGTTTCCTTATTTAGGGTAGTCAAAAGTTTTTGAGCTTCCAATTAGTCAATTGTGGAATTAACGCTCTTGCCGCTCATCCACAATATTTGTCTCAGTTAGTGGTGTCGCGAGTGAGAAACACTGCAAGGTAACAAAAATTAGGAGACAAAAAAACTATTTCAAAGCCAAATTTCCTTTTATAAAAATATTTTTGGCTTTAGAACAAATTTAAAAGATTAGCCCATCAACACGGACAAACGAGCAAGTATGCCTAATTTGTTGGGAAGTGATGGCAACACAAATACAACAAAACAAACATACTCATAGTCGATTTTATTTGTATTGTTTGTTTACCGTTTTAGGATAATTAAGTCATTGACCTTTCAGTTACAATGGTACACTAAAGTAAAGAAAAATAAAAGTTTTAAGTGGTCCTTACTTGTATTAATATTGTATATTTAAATTACCTTATTGTTTTTTAATTTGGTTTCAAAATAATGCTGACAATATTATCGTGTATCGGAAATAATTTGTGGGACAGTATATCACCCTGTAAAATTGTGTCATCGGCCCAGGCCTACCCATAATGCACTTTTTTGTGTGTTTCAAACAACATCTCCTGTCTTCACAGGCGAATGGATACAGCTTTGTGAATATTGACCACGGGAACGCTGTGTCCCTCCTCAAGACCTTTGCCAACACTGTGGATCTGACAATCGTGAGAGAAGTGCAAGCGTAGACGGGACAGGGAACAGGAGATATTATTTTTCTAGATCCGTGGGCACCTGTTGGGACTATTTGTGGTAGCTGAAACGGGAGAACGCCACTCGAATGTAAGCGGGTCGACACGCCCAACATCAGCCAACGGGGGCCGTCACTGTGGTTTCTATTTTTATACAAACTGAGCTCCCTTCGTGCAGAATTCCATGTTCTACCACTTGTCACCATGACCACTAGGGGGGCAGGGCTCCTCTGGCCTCTCCCGACCTCTTCACTCATCCACTTTGCCCTTTTTTTTTTTCCCAACTTTTGATGTGAAATGTCTGCAGTTTAAGGTGGACTGTGTCCTGCGCGGGTGGATGTGGAAGAAGGCAATGTTTGAGAACCTGCAGACACCCCGTATCTTGTCCAGCCGGCCACGTTCCCATCATACCTCGGAAGAATCGGTTTCTCGGACCAGGAGAGTTCAAAGTAGAAACAAGAAGAAAGTAGGAGAGCTGCTCGGCCTTAATGTGCTAGAGACGTTTTTATTTGTTACAGCGTGGCCACTCTTCTACACGACCAAAGCAAGTGTGCACATTAGGGATGGAGAGGATTAGTAACAACAGGTCACCATTTCATGTTTTTTGTTTTGATTTAAGGCGGCCACCATGTGGATTCATACTTTACTTTTGGGACACCACCACACTTTGCCTTTCTTTTTATGTCCGTTCATGTGAATTTGAGTTCTTTCTGTGTGGGAGCAGCAAGTGCCATATTGACCTGGGGATGACCTTTGAACCCAGCACCACCAAGCAATAGTCCGTTTGCAGCTTCCAGGCTTCGAAGCAATAAAAAAAAAATCACATTGGATTGTTTTTAAAGCTTTTTAGAAACACCTGATGATTTTACATGATTTTTTTTTGTTTTATATCAAAACGTTTTGTAATGAAATAGCACATGAAATATATATATGTATATGTATAGGTTAGTGTGAAGAAAAGTCTCTGCGTGGTGTAAATGTTTGTCACCCATTGTAACGTAGATGTTCTAAGTCAAAATGATTTTATTCACCTGTCAGCTGCATGAAGTGAGTCCGTCATTCCCTTCCAGCAGGACATTGAGCACATTCATGCAGACCAAGTTGGGCATAATTCTGTTAGTTAACAGTCCCTTTTCATACAAGATCAGCATGGATACTTTTTTCTGGCAAATGGTGATTTAATGTGCAGTTTTCAAAATGTTCTTTTGTTTCCTTGTTGGTGATTCTGATTTCCAAACATGTTAATTACAGTCTGTCTTTGTTGACAATCTTGGGAGATCATTGGTGGAGTTCTTCATCCATGACGTCTTATTTATTTTTGAAAGCTTGTTTTAGACCGTACTAATCAAAATGTAAATACGCAGAAACAGAAAATGAACGACGAGATTATCAAGTTTCAGATGTACAACCAGCAATAAGTTCCAATGCAGAGGCACCAGTTTTCATGAATCGCTTGTATGTTTCTATTGTACCTGAAATGGTCACAGTGACGTCGACATGCATTCATGCCACATTCCAGATTTTGTACATAGTGTTTCTGGCACAACCTGTGGAAAATAAACTAATGCTCTTTCACAATGAACAAGTTGGTTTTTTTATGCTACGATCCTCTCATAACATGTGCCGCTCCTCGCCGCTATGGGGCGGTAATGCGCAGCAGCATTCGTGAAACTCCATTTTTAAAGTTAGAAGAAACCAGCCAAGTGCTCCTGGACGTAAAAAGGGAAAGAGGAATATTTATACGGTAAAAAAAAATTGTAAAATAAGATTGTTTTGCACGATGAGCGGTATTCCCGGCACTGCCGTCGTCCAGGTGACCAATCTTTCATCGGCTGTGAGCAGCGAGCAGTTGCGCGCACTCTTCGGCTTCCTGGGGGATATCAAGGAGCTGCGGCTCTACCCGCCCGAGTAAGCGCAACATATCCGGGCCTGGCCGGGCAGGAAACACCGCGGATGTGCGACCTGTGCTCGGTCCTCGCATAAACCGATACGACGACGTCTTCGGGTGTCGTAATCTTTTAACCGAGCTCTTTGTCTGCTTTTCTCTTTACAGCAACACATCTCTGTCCTTCTCCTCCAAAGTGTGTTACATAAAGTATCGACATCCTTCCAGTGTTGGTGTGGCGCAGCATCTTACCAACACTGTTTTTATCGACCGAGCTCTCATAGTGGTGCCATGTGCAGAAGGTGAGTGCTAGCTAACGTTAGCGCCAATTACTCCCATAAAATGTCTCTCTAGTCTTAAAAAAAAAAACCTTTCCTTCTATTCAGCTGTTTGCGCTTCTGGTTGATTTGTACTATTTTAATGAATACTGGGGCATACAAAAACGAACCTCGTGCGTCATTGGTGACGTCACTGCAACGTTAGCTAATGCTAGCTAGTGTTAGCCTGTCACTAGGTGGTTTTTGAAGTACACAACAGTGCTTAAAATGAAAGCTGAATGTTATTGTGTGGATGCTGAGAAAGTCCCAACATTCCCACTAGATTCACACTGCAATCGTCAAAAGCAACGACACGAATGAGGTCAGGCAGGCACCCAATCAGATTGCTCAGATGTCCTCCCAATGCTGCAAACAGCCACTAGGGGGGGTAATCGCTACCTATTACAGTTGTCAAACTCCAGGCCCAGGGTACACTGGCCTGCCACATTTTACGTCCATCCATCCATTTCCCACCGCTTACTCCCTTTTGGAGTCACGGGGGTCACTGGCGCCTATCTCAGCTACAATCGGTCGGAAGGCGGGGTACACCCTGGACAAGTCGCCACCTCATTGCAGGGCCAAACAAATAGACAGACAACATTCACACTCACATTCACACACTACGACCAATTTAGTGTTGCCAATCAACCTATCCTCAGGTGCATGTCTTTGGAAGTGGGAGAAGGCCGGAGTACCCACGCATTCACGGGGAAAACATGCAAACTCCACACAGAAAGATCCCGAGCCTGGGATTGAACCCAGGACTGCAGAGCTTGCGAAAATAAAATTGCGTCAATAACTTACTTTATATTGTTTTCCTAAATGTATGCGTTTCTTTTTTCCATTTTGACTGATAAAACACATGCCATGCATGCAATTGAAAATTTTTGCATATTATTATCCAATAACGCAACAAATGTTTTATCATACATTTCATCCATCCATCCATTTTCTATTGCTTGTCCCTTTTGGGGTCGTGAGGGATGCTGGAGCTGTCACGCCAAATTTCTTCCGCCTTACAACTCCCCCAATTACTTCCGGGGTCATGATTAATACAGACGTTTTGTTAACGCTATATTATGAAAATATAACACTATATTATGAAAATATAACACTATTATAAAAATACAGATGTTTTGTTAACGCTATATTATAAAAAATAAAAACATTTACAAACACATGCTATGGGAGGACGTAAGAGGAAACGTGAGGAAACGTGACTCCGGAAGTAAATGCTTCATCCCATAGCTTGTGTTTGTAAATTTTTTTCTTTAAAAAAAAATATATATATTTTTTATAATATAGCGTTAACAAAACGTCTGTATTAATCATGACCCCGGAAGTAAATGGGGGGGAGGTTTTTGTAGGGGGGAAGAAATTTGACGTGACAGAGCCTATCTCATCTGCAAGGCAACTTTATTTATATAGCACATTTGCAACAATTTTTAAATTGAACCAAAGTGCTTTACAGGTAAGGGACAAGCGGTAGAAAATGGATGGACGGATGGATGGATGCATGCTTTACAGGTTAAAAAGCATAGAGCTAAAAAAACCAAACAAAGAACATAAACAATGAATGAGCTAAACAAAAGCAAAACCAATACAGTAAAAGGAGTCGGATAAAAAGAAAAAAATTGCTAAATAAAAAAAAAAGATAAAATTGAGAGAAAGTGCCATCCATCTTCTTCCACTTATCTGAGGTCGGGTCACGGGGGCAGCAGCCTAAGCAAAAAACGCAGACTTCACTCTCCCCAGAAATTTAAAAAAAAAATGGAAGGCGGCCATATACCCCGGACAAGTCACCATCTCCGACTTGTCCAGGGTGTAAGCCACCTTCCGCCCGATTGTAGCTGAGATAGGCACCAGCGACCCCAAAGGGGAACAAGCGGTAGAAAATGGATGGATGGATTATTCAATAATGCAACAAATGTTTTATCATACATTTCATCCATTTTCTATTTTGGGGGTGTGAGGGGTGCTGGAGCCTATCTCATCTGCAAGGCAACTTTATTTATATTGCACATTTGCAACAATTTTTAAATTGAACCAAAGTGCGCTACAGGTAAGGGACAAGCGGTGGAAAATGGATGGATGGATGCATGCTTTACAGGTTAAAAAGCATAGAGCAAAAAAAAACAAAGGACATAAACAATGAATGAGCTAAAATAAAGATAAAGCAATACGGTAAAAGGAGTCGAATAAAAAGTAATAAAAAAAATTACTAAATAAATAAAAGTACCATCCATCCATCCATCTTCTTTCGCTTATCCGAGGTCGGGTCATGGGGGCAGCAGCCTAAGCAAAAAGCGCAGACTTCCATCTCCCCAGAAATTGAAAAAAAAACAATGGAAGGCGGCCTATACTCTGGACAAGTCTCCACCTCCAACTTGTCCAGGGTGTACGCGCCTTCCGCCCGATTGTAGCTGAGATAGGCACCAGCAACCCCAAAGGGGAACAAGCAGTAGAAAATGCATGGATGGATTATCCAATAATGCAACAAATGTTTTATCATACATTTCATCCATCCATCCATTTTCTATTGCTTGTCCCTTTTGGGGTTGTGAGGGATGCTGGAGCCTAGCTCATCTGCAAGGCAACTTTATTTATATAGCACATTTGCAACAATTTTTTAAAATTGAACCAAAGTGCTCTACAGGTAAGGGACAAGCGGTAGAAAATGGACGGATGGATGGATGCATGCTTTTCAGGTTAAAAAGCATAGAGCAAAAAAAAAAACAAAGAACATAAACAATGAATGAGCTAAACAAAAGCAAAAGCAATACGGTAAAAGGAGTCGAATAAAAATAAAAATAAAAATTGCAAAATAAATAAAATAAAAGTGCGAGAAAGTGCCATCCATCCATCTTCTTTCGCTTATCTGAGGTTGGGTCACAGGGGCAGCAGCCTAAGCAAAAAGCGCAGACTTCCCTCTCCCCAGAAATTGAAAAAAAAAAGGAAGGCGGCGTATACCCTGGACAAGTTGCCATCTCCGACTTGTCCAGGGTGTACACCGCCTTCCGCCCGATTGTAGCTGAGATAGGCACCAGCGACCCCCGCGACCCCAAGGGGGAACAAGCGGTAGAAAATGGATGGATGGATTATCCAATAATGCAACAAATGTTTTATCATACATTTCATCCATCCATCCATTTTCTATTGCTTGGCCCTTTTGGGGTTGTGAGGGATGCTGGAGCCTAGCTCATCTGCAAGGCAACTTTATTTACCGTATATAGCACATTTGCAACAATTTTTAAATTGAACCAAAGTGCTCTACAGGTAAGGGACAAGCGGTAGAAAATGGACGGATGGATGCATGCTTTACAGGTTAAAAAGCATAGAGCAAAAAAAACAAAACAAAGAACATAAAAAATGAATGAGCTAAACAAAAGCAAAAGCAATACGGTAAAAGGAGTCGAATAAAAAATAAATAAAAAATTGCAAAATAAATAAAAGTGCGAGAAAGTGCCATCCATCCATCTTCTTTCGCTTATCCGAGGTCGGGTCACGGGGGCAGCAGCCTAAGCAAAAAGCGCATACTTCCTTCTCCCCAGAAATTGAAAAAGAACAACAATGGAAGGCAGCCTATACTCTGAACAAGTCGCCACCTCCAACTTGTCCAGGGTGTATGCGCCTTCCGCCCGATTGTAGCTGAGATAGGCACCAGCGACCCCAAAGGGGAACAAGCAGTAGAAAATGCATGGATGGATTATCCAATAATGCAACAAATGTTTTATCATACATTTCATCCATCCATCCATTTTCTATTGCTTGTCCCTTTTGGGGTTGTGAGGGATGCTGGAGCCTAGCTCATCTGCAAGGCAACTTTATTTATATAGCACATTTGCAACAATTTTTAAAAATTGAACCAAAGTGCTCTACAGATAAGGGACAAGCGGTAGAAAATGGATGGATGGAAGGATGCATGCTTTACAGGTTAAAAAGCATAGAGCAAAAAAAAAAACAAAGATCATAAACAATGAATGAGCTAAACAAAAGCAATACGGTAAAAGGAGTTGAATAAAAAGTAAAAAAAAAAGCAAAATAAAAATAAATTGAAAGTGCCATCCATCCATCCATCTATCTTCTTTCGCTTATCCGAGGTCGGGTCACGGGGGCAGCAGCCTAAGCAAAAAGCGCAGACTTCCCTCTCCCCAGAAATTGAAAAAAAAAATGGAAGGCTGCGTATACCCTGGACACGTTGCCACCGCCGACTTGTCCAGGGTGTACGCCGCCTTCCGCCCGATTGTAGCTGAGATAGGCACCAGCGCCCCCCGCGACCCAGTTGTAAGCACAATACCAATGGGCGCAATTTGCAAAATGCACAACCGCATTTTGCAAATTTAATGTCAAAATCAAATCAAATGTTTATTGGATTCATCACTATACAGTGTACATCTACGACTAAACTACTGACTAAAGTACTACCACAACTTGGTTTACTATTTATAAAATATAATAATGTAGGGTTACCTGGAACTTGATATAGCCCACCCGGCCTGAATCCACACTTCCCTTGCCAAACACCTTCGTTTCCCAACCCTCATGCTTGGATAAATAGGCCTTGATGCCATCTACGCAGTATTGGGAGACTGTTTTGCTGTTAGATCGCGTCCACATTTGCAAAGTGCGCAAGATTGGTGAAATGCTTACAACAACCCCGAAGGGAATAAGCGGTAGAAAATGGATGGATGGATGGAAGTCGCCACCTCATCACAGGGCCAACACATTTCAAATATTTTTTTTAGAATTAAAATAAATACTTTATTATATGATAGACTATTGTTTTCAAAGCAAGTTGTCTATCAAATTGTACACTGTAAGTATGACAATAGATTTTACAGTAAAAACTGGTAGCTCAAGTCACCAGGTTTTTACTGTACTAATTTTCCATTTATAGTAATACACAGTAAGAACAGCAACTAACTTTTGCGGTAAAAAAAAATGGTAGTTCGGTTACCAGATGTTTACCTTAAAAAAAAGTGTACGGTTATTCTATTTACAGTAAAATACCGTGAAAACAACTTTAAATTTTATGTTTAAAAAAAAAAAAAAAAACTGGTTGCTCAGTTACCTATTCTTTTTTCATTCACAGTAATAGACCGCAAAAACAACAACCATACATTTTACAGTACAAATAAATGTCAACTAAGTTGACAGAATTGTAATGTGCTCTTATTATATTTACAGTAAAATACTCTGAAAACAACTGTAAATTTTATGTAAAAAAAAAAAACGTTGGCTCTGTCACCAAATTGTTGTCTTTGAAAAAAACTGTAGTAATGTTTTTTCATTCACAGTAATAGACCACAAAAACACCAACCATAGATTTTACAGTACAAACAAATGTCAACTAAGTTGCCAGAATTGTAATTTAAAAAAGGGCAGCTTAGTAACAATAATTTTTCCGTAAAAAAATTGATACTGTTTTTCCATTTAGAATAGTACACTGCAAAAACAACCTTCAATTTAAGGTTAAAAAAAAAACAGAAACCTGGCAGTGCAGTCGCCTGAATTTTACTGTAAAAAAAAACTAGTACTGTTTTTCCATTTCAATAATACACCGTACAACCCACCCTAAATTCTACATTAAAATTCAGGTATTTACAGTAAAATTTACATATTCATCTTTACAGTCTCCGTAAAAATTACCATATTTTCTGGACTATAGAGCGCTCAATTTTAAAAGAAATAAATATTTTTCTATATTGTAGCTTTGCTATAAGTCGCAGATTGATACGTTGTGAAATGAGTTATTCACACAAATATTTATTAAATGTTTATTTACGTACCTCAACTGTTTCCAACGGCTTATCAAACAACATAAGTCATTGGGCGGCATAGGTCGGTTGGTAGAGTGGCCGTGCCAGCAACTTGAAGGTTCCATGTTCTATCCCTGCTTCTGCCATCATAGTCACTGCCGTTGTGTCCTTGGGCAAGACACTTTACCCACCTGCTCCGAGTGCCACCCACACTTGTTTATATGTAACTTAGATATTGGATTTTCACTATGTCAAGCGCTTTGAGTCACTAGAGAAAAGCGCTATTTAAATATAATTCACAAATTGTAATGAACCCACTCGCTCTCCAATCAACTAAACAGACTCAGTATTTCCATTGTCACAAGCACGTACAAATATGCATGAAAACACTACATCACGCAAGGGACGATTACGTATATAAAAATGTTTTTAGTTATATTGTAAAACTTACAAATGTGGCTTGGAGTGATTAAAAAAAAAAAGACTCCATACTAGTAGAAACGCAGTGGGCGGATACAAGGCAAAATGGCAACTGTACTTCCGGTAGGCCCATAGCTCAGTCCAAACAGGAAGGGCAGCGCAGCACCTGCAGTGAGCAAACTCGGCGAAAAAGATGGCACCATAGCACAAACAAAAACGCGCCTGTTGCGTGCATTTGCTTGTATTGGTTTTAAAACTATTTATATTATAGCCGGCCGTCAGCGAAGAAAAATCCATAAATTAGCCACACCGTTTATTAAGCCGCAGGGTTCAAAGGGTAGGAAAAAAGTGGCAGCTTATAGTCCAGAATTTAGGGTGTATAATATTCAAATGCGTAGGCATTATGTAATAATATCATGAGGCAAAACCCTGTACGTTATAAATGATTGCCAAAACTGCGGCGTGGCCCTCCGAGTACACGAGTTTGACACACCTGGTCACCTTTCAGCATTCACACACAATTATAGAAGGAGTTGATTACTGGTATTTAATCTTTGATATTATGATGTATTTGATGTTTATCTTCAGATTAGCTCACTGGGATATTTGCGGGGGAGTAACCATCACCTGTTTGTCGTGTCCATGGCTACACAGCTAACATAGTCCCCACCCCCACCCCCTCTCTTTTCCCTGCCCCCCCTCCTCTCATTCTCCTTTGCACCCTCCCCCGCCTCCCCATCCCCCCACTCCCCCTCCCCCTTTCGGCAACACATGAAGTTGACGTGACTTGGTGCTGGATGGAGTTTATTAATTTGGTTTTGTATGTTTTTTCTGTGTGATTATGTGTGCATATCAGATGACTAGAGCGGGCCAGCCGTTACACTACACTAGCCTGAGTCAGGCATTGTTTTCCAAGCCACAAATCCCCGATGGGGCCAACGCAGCCTTCACGGGGGGGATGTGACCCGGAGAATAGCCCGCTGAGCCTTCCAAGATGGACACCTTGTCTCTTTTTATTTTTGTTTTGATTTATTTTAATTTTTTTGATATCTCCATTTTGTTTCCTTTCATACTTTCCCATGTTGTCCACTCTCTGCTGTCTCTATCCAGAAAAGGTGGTTCTCTCTAGCCTTGTGATTTTTATATTTGTTATTTTCCCATTTGGTTTTGTTTTTTGATTATTGTCCAAACCCCCATGCCCCCTCTCTCTCTCTCCCGCTGCAGCTTGTATGTGGTTGAGTCGGCATGCCGCCGGGATGCTAGGAGGATGACTAACACTTGACTCTCTTGTCTCCTATGACCGTTGCCATAGTGAGAGGGTAGTCGCTCTCCAAGTGAGACCCGGTCCTCTCACGGACTGAACATCTTTATACAAAATGCTTCAACTCTCTCACCTGTTCTCAAGTCCACTTAGCTGATCTCTTTTTTTTTATACCACACAGTATTTGCAGACATATGTACTTAAAGGTGTACAGGGGTTGTAGTCGCCATCTCACGAGGCCTGTATCACCAAGCACAGCCTTCCTTGTTAAAAATGGATTATGTAAACGTTTACAAAGATAAGCGCGCTCACTTTTAATATCCAGCTGTACTGAGAACAACAACAAATGTATGGATTTCTGGGAGATTTATTTTGTATTTTTTTAAACGCTTGTAAAAATAGTGGTGCACAAATAATTGATATACATCCGAATCCCAGTTTTTATTCTAAATGGATTCATATTTAAACAAAATCTATTTAAAAAATACAATTTAAGAATGTTTTGATAAGAATACATTTTTAAAAAATGATCTCCATGCAGCCACAAGGAGCTTTTCTTACCTGTTTTGAAAAACCCTAATTATAAATATTATACCAAATAATGCATCGCGAGAATCGGTTCGAATCGAGTCACCCCAGGAACCGGTTCGAATCGTTAAATGCCCGAAGATTCACACCCCTCGTAAGAAAGCCGCTTGGTGGTACAAGCCCCGCCCACTCCCAGCCTGCGTGTGCGTCAAGAAAGCAGATGAATTGTTTTTTTTTGTTTGTTTGTTGTTGTTGCCAGTGCTAAAACTTGTTTTTCTCTGTATCTGATGTCCCGTGTGCTATTAGTGACGCAGCCATTGGGGTTGTCTTGTGTTGCCAAACCATCACCCCCCCTCTCCCCCCGCACGGAAAAGCGCCCACGCGTTGCTCGCGCGGCGTTCATGACCAATATGTTTCCAGTCCAGGTGACCCATGCATCCCTAAGTGTTGACTCACATTCTCTGCATTGTTTTTTTTAATTATTTTTTAAAGGGAAAACAAGGCAAACACACAGTTATCATGTTAGCAGTGTGCTAAGATAAACCAGGTGGGATGCTAGGATGCTGGGGGGGTAGTAAAAGACAATGAGGGGGGTGATGCGGGGGAAGGGGGGGACTGTATTCTCTGAGTTTCTAGAACAAGTCGCTTATGTTTGCTTCTGCCCTGCAGGGAAGATTCCAGAAGAGGCCAAGGCTTTGTCACTTTTGACCCCAACCACCCCCGTGCACAACCTCCTCTCTGGCGCGGGGCTGCTCCCCATCCCCACACCATCGCCGCTTCAGAACGTGAGTGTGATTAGTTAGCGTTTTCTGTGCCGCCTGAATTGAAGTACTGTTAATATTACAAAACCCAAAACCAGTGAAGTTGGCACGTTCAGTAATTTGTAAATAAAAACAGAAAACGATGATTTGCAAATCCGTTTCAACTTAAACTCATTTGAACCCATTGCAAAGAAAATAAATTTAATGGCCTACTGAAACCCACTACTACCGACCATGATAAAATCTTAACATTGCAACATGCGCGAATACGGCCGGTTTAGTTTACTAAATTGCAATTTTAAATTTCGCCCGGAAGTATCCCGCTAAAACGTTGCGGTATGATGACGCGCTTGCATGACGTCACACATTTGTAGAGGACATTTTGTTCCAGCACCATTCACAGCTATAAGTCGTCTGTTCTATCGCATAATTCTACAGTATTGTGGACATCTGTGTTGCTGAATCTTTTGCAATTTTTTCAATGGACAATGGAGACGTCAAAGAAGAAAGCTGTAGGTGGGAAGCGGTGTATTGCGGCCGCATTTAGCAACACAAACACAGCCGGTGTTTCATTGTTTACATTCCCGAAAGATGACAGTGAAGTTTTACTATGGAACAGAGCGGGCAAGCGAACACGGTTACCTACCACATGTCAACCGGCAGGTTTCGGTGAGAAAATTGTGGTAATAAGTCGGCTCTTACCGTAGACATGAGCGGAGAGCTTGCGTCGTTCCTCCTGCGCCTGTCAAAGAGGCAGCTGCGGACTCTCTTGCCTCCTCCCACCGGCCGCCACCGGCCGTCGGGTGCTTTCATCGTGGAGGAGGGGGAAAAAAAAAAATCTCAGCCCGGCCCCAACGGCCGCTTTCGCCTCGTCGGGAAACGTGGCTTCCCTCGGAGACACTGGCGGTCACCCCACCCGTGGCCACACCCCTCCGGCTTTTCTTTTCCCCATGCTGTGCCAAATTCCGTTGACAAAAGTGCCAGGTTTACGCCACTTTCTTGCCGCACATTATTGCTATTGGATTGGACCACACACACAAAGTACAGTGTATTATGCAGCGATCATTTAGAAAGATCGCGTTTCGAAGAGGGTCCCCTGCGAAGGGCAGAGATGGTCATTGCCACCACACGTCGACTGGTGCTGAAGAACGGTGCGGGGCCGACCTTCAGGTTGTACAGGTACGACCATATAATCTCACTAAAATACTAGTAACACAATAAGCAAATAAGGGATTTTCCAGGATTATCCTAATACATTTGTCTAATAACATCTGAATCGCTCCCACTGCAGTCTAGTCTTTTTTTTTTCTTTTTTCTAGTCCTTCACTCTCACTTTCCTCATCCACAAATCTTTCATTCTCGCTCAAATTAATGGGGAAATCGTTGCTTTCTCGGTCCAAATTGCTCTCGCTGCGGTTGGCCATGATTGTAAACAATGTGAGAATGTGAGGAGCTCCACAACCCGTGACGTCACGCGCACATTGTCTGCTACTTCCGGTACAGGCAAGGCTTTTTTATTTGCAACCAAAAGTTGCAAACTTTATCGTCGATGTTCTCTACTAAATCCTTTCAGCGAAAATATGGCAATATCACGAAATGATCAAGTATGACACATAGAATGGTCCTGCTATCCCCGTTTAAATAAGAAAATCTAATTTCAGTAAGCCTTTAATGTTCCAACTGAGAAACTTCATTTCTTTTTTGCAAATAATCATTCATTTAAAATTTAACGGCAGCAACATTTTGCAAAAAGTTGGAATAGGGGCATTTTTACCACTCTGTTACATGGCCTTTCCTTTTAACAACACTCTGTAAACGTTTGGGAACCAAGGAGACCAATTTTTGAAGTGGAATTCTTTTCCATTCTTACTTGATATACAGCTTAAGTTGTTCAACAGCCTGGAGTCTCTGTTGTGGTATTTTAGGCTTCATATGGCGCCACACATTATCAATGGCAGACAGGTCTGGACTACAGGCAGGCCAGTCTAGTACCTGCACTCTTTTACTATGAAGCAAAGCTGTTGTAAAACGTGGCTTGGCATTGTGTTGCTGAAATAAGCAGGTGCGTCCATTATAACGTTGCTTGGATGGCAACATATGTTGCTCCAAAACCTGTATGGACCTTTCAGCATTAATGGTGCTTTCACAGATGTGTAAGTTACCCAAACCTTGGCCACTTACACACCCCATACCATCACAGATGCTGTCTTTTGAACTTTGAGCCTACAACGAAACAGATGTTTTTTTTTTCCCTCTTTGTTCCGGTGGACATGACGTCCACAGTTTCCAAAAACAATTTTAAATGTTGACTCATCAGACCACAGAACACTTTTCCAATGTACATCAGTCAATCTTAGATGAGTTTGGGCCCAGCGAAGCCGGATTTGTTTTTGGATGTTGTTGATAAATGCCTTTCACTTTGCATAGTAGAGTTATAACTTGCACTTAAAAATGTAGCGACCAACTGTAGCCACTAACAGTGGTTGTCTGAAGTGTTCCTGAGCCCATGTGGTGATATCCTTTACGCATTGATCTCGTTTTTTAAGGCAGTACCGCCTGAGGGATCGAGGGTCTGTAATATCATCGCTTATGTGCAGTGATTTCTCCAGATTCTCTGAACCTTTTGATGATATTACGGACCATAAATAGTGAAATCCCTAAATTTCTTGCAATAACTCGTTGAAAAATGTTCTTAAACTGTTGGACAATTTGCTCACCCATTTGTTCACAAAGTGGTGACCCTAGCCCCATCCTTGTTTTTGTGAATAACAAAGCATTTCATGGAAACTGCTTTTATAACCAATCATGGCACCCTCCTGTTCCCAATTAGCCTGTTAACCTGTGGGATGTTCCAAATAAGTGTTAAATGAGCATTCCTCAACTTTCTCACTCTTTTGTGCCACTTCTGCCAGCCATTTTGAAACATGTTGCAGACATCAAATTCCAAATGAGCTAATATTTGCAAAAAATAACAAAGTTTCTCAGTTCGAACATTAAATATCTGGTCTTTGCAGTTGATTCAATTGAATATAAGTTGAAAAGGATTTGCAAATCATTGCATTCTGTTTTTATTTACCATTTACACAACGTGCCAACTTCACTTGTTTTAGGGTTTGTAATTTATCAGCCTTTTTTTGCTGAGTGGCGGAATTTGTTACTGCTTTGTCAGACATTTCCAGCAAAATTAGACTTGTTTTGAGGCTTGTTTTTTTTACCAATAACATTGAATCAATCTGTGGTTTTTGAATGTGTTATCAATCTTTTAAGTGTTTAGTGTAAACTAAAGAAGCACAGGAGTGTAACAAAAATTTGAACACAAATCCTGTGTTGGATGTTTTCTTCGTTTTATACCCCACAGCAGGGCTGGATGAATATGGCAAAAATATTGATCACGATTACTTTTGATCGATATTCAAATCATGAATAATAGCACAATTATTCATTCATTTGAAAATATGAAAAGTTATTTTACCACCAAAACTCATCTTGAAATATAAATTAAAAGAAAGAAAGTGAGGTTTTTAAGAGCTATTTCCTTCGACATACTTTAGTTTTTATCCCTGACTTTTATTACATTCAGGAAACCGCTTCTTTTTCAGCTTTGGACAATGTTGGCTAATATTTTAAGTCAACGCATAATTTTTTAAAATTTATCATTAAGTGTTTTAAGTACATTATCCAAGTGTAAGGTACTTTTAGGAAACCTTTTACTTTGTTAGCGCTGTCAGAGTGGATATTGCGCACAGCGTTCTTATTGGGAAGTGTGCTGCTGCTCTCAAATTGACGAGTCAAGAGACGACTTGTGGCTGGTAAAAAAACGGGAGAGCGTCTTACGTTGCGACAGCTGTCGTGTTTCTACGTTGATCTTACATCGATGATGTCGTTCACAATGACAGACACTGATGAGATTTGTTGTGGGTGTAAGGATTGTTTTTCTTTTAGCTTTGGAGTTGAATCGCTGTTTCAAGTGGCCATCTCCACATTGATTAGTTCATTGTTTCAGGGTATAGTTCGCAGTCCCGGACACATTATTTTCACTAACAAATGTTCCATCTTCTCACAAAGACAGCATTTGAATCACATTCATATAAATTTCCCTGATATTCTGCGTTTAACAGCAGGTTCCTTTTTATTATTGTTTAGTTTGTAAAAAAAAAAAAAAAAAAGGCTTTGAATTCCCTCCGGGTACTCCGGCTTCCTCCCACTTCCAAAGACATGTACCTGGGGATAGGTTGATTGGCAACACTAAATTGGCCCTAGTGTTTGAATGTGAGTGTGAATGTTGTCTGTCTATCTGTGTTGGCCCTGCGATGAGGTGGCGACTTGTCCAGGGTGTACCCCGCCTTCCGCCCGATTGTAGCTGAGATAGGCGCCAGCGCCCCCCCGCGACCCCAAAAAGGGAACAAGCGGTAGGAAATGGATGGATGGATGGATAGTTTGTTTGTAATTCCGTCTGTGGTCATGTTAACTTTAATCATATGGCCTTACTTTTTTTGTTGAGTTTAGTCGTCATTGATTAGGCATAATAGTGCTATGTCAAATAAAAAGTAGCAACCACAGTGAGATCCAAGTTAAATCCGCAGAGATTTAAAAGTAGACACTTAGATGGCAGTAAAAGCACAAAATCGTTAATTTTTAAATGACTGTACTGTTTTAATAAATTATAGCAGATAATAGCAATAATTATTTCAACTACAGAAAAAAACGCCACCAAAGACTTCCTTATTGTCCGGTGTCTGCTCTGTCGTCCACAAGTTGCAGACATTGTCAGTTTTTGTTTTACGCTTGAAAAGTGTTTGTTCATCTTAAACATTCATTTATAATATAACACAATTACAGTGCATCTGCAGAGTATTCACAGCACTTTACTTTTTCCTCATTAAAGCCTTATCCAAAAATAGAATACATTAATTTTTGCTCACAATTCCCCATAATGACAATGTGAAAAGGTTGTTAAAATTTTTTTTGCAAGTTTATTAAAAATAAGATACTGACTACTTAGTTTATGCACTTTTTGGCAGCAATTTCAGCCTCAAGTCCTTTTGAATACAATGCCACAAGCTTGGCCACTGTTGAGCGATTTATAGCGCAAATTTTTGCTAATCGCGCTAATCTCTAAAATGTCAATACTGCCTCTTTGCTAGGTCAGCATTGCAAATGGAAATATGTTCCTAATTGTCTTATCCTGGATAAATAAAAATTAAATAAATAAATGGAAATTAGGAAAGACGGACGCTGGTGTGTTGCGAAATCTTTGCACACTCCATTACCCAGAAGGCTTAGTAGTCGGGCTGTGAATCTTTGGGCACCGCATGATTTAGTTAGATCCGTAAGTGTAACGATTCGATTCAGAATGGATTGTCGATTCGTAATCAATACTTTTTAGATAACATTGGGTGCCACTTTTCTGATTGACTACATTCCTCCATAAAATAGACAAACAGCTTTGATAATATTTCGTATTTCTTATCTGTACCGCAAATATGGGCATCTACATTAACAATATGATTTGCCTGGCTGGAAAAGGCAAAGTTAAAAAAATATATATATAATAGGGGTGCACAAAAAAATCGCGATTCTTATTATGCCCGATTGTAAATCTCGTCATAATTTTCAAAAATTGACTGAAGAAAACTAAATCTATATATATATATATATATATATATATATATATATATATATATATATATAATATACAGTACAGGCCGAAAGTTTGGACACACCTTCTCCCCATTCAATGCGTTTTCTTTGTTTTCATGACTTTTTACATTGTAGATTGTCACTGAAGCCATCAAAACTATGAATGAACACACGTGGGGTTATGTACTTAACAAAAAAAAGGTGAAATACCTGAAAACATGTTTTATATTGTAGTTTCTTCAAAATTGCCTCCCTTTGCTTTGATTACGGCTTTGCACGCTCTTGGCATTCTCTCGATGAGCTTGAAGCACACCCGTGAAGTGAAAACCGTTTCAGGTGACTACTTCTTGTGGCTCATCAAAAGAATGCCAAGCGTGAAAAAAAAGTAATCAAAGCAAAGGTGGCTGTTTGGAAGAAACTAGAATATAAAACATGTTTTCAGGTATTTCACCTTTTTTTGTTATGTGCATAACTCCACGTGCGTTCATTCACAGTTTTGATGCCTTCAGTGACAATCTACAATGTAAATAGTCATGAAAATAAACACATTGAATGAGAAAGTGTGTCCAAACTTTTGGCCTGCACTGTATATATTTTTTAATAGATTTTAGATTTTTTTTAAATCGATTAAGAATCGTTACAAATACTCACGATTCATTCAAGAAGCAATCTTTTTTGACACCCCTACTTAGTAGCACTGTAGAACAGGAAGTAGGTCTGAGCTATGCAGGAAGACGACAATTTTGTTTTGTTACTAGAGCTGTCCGATAACATCGGACTGTCGATATTATCGGCCGATAAATGCTTTAAATTGTAATATCGGAAATGATCTGTATCGGTTTCAAAAAGTAATATTTATGACTTTTTAAAACGCCGCTGTGTACACGGCCTTAGGGAGATGTACAAAGCACCAATAAAACTTAAAGGCACTGCCTTTGTGTGCCAGCTCAGTCACATAATATCTACGGCTTCTCACACACACAAGTGAATGCAAGCCATACTTGGTCAACAGCCATACAGATCACACTGAGGGTGGCCGTATAAACAACTTTAACACTGTTACAAATATGCGCCACACTGTGAACCCACACCAAACAACAATGACTAAAACACTTCGGGAGAACATCCGCACCGTAACACAACAGAACAAATACCCAGAACTCCTTGCAGCACTAACTCTTCTGGGACACTACAATATAAAACCACCTCAACCCCACCCGCCTCAACCTCCTCATGCTCTCTCAGGGAAAGCTTATCCCAAATTCCAAGCTGCTGTTTTGAGGCATGTTAAAACAAAATTAATGCACTTTGTGACTTCAATTATAAATATCAAAATAACATTACCGGATATCTGCAAAAAAAGCCATTATCGGACATCTCTATTTGTTACATGTTATTGTTATCCGTCCTCGTCTGCACAAGAAACAAACATAAGTTTTGATCATACAGTTGACATGGACGTTTGAGCGGCAAATTCTATTGGCCCAGACGGTGCGGACGTTGGACAAAAATGCGAGGCCGCTTGTAATTTGGTTGAATTTGCGCAATCACAGTCCTGTGAACTTCTTCCACTGGGTTGAGCAGACAGCCTGTTGATTAGTTTGAGCACTGCTGCCACCTCACTGGAGACTTGTGTATTGCTCCAGCATGGATAAAGACAATAGTAGTGCATGAAGTACTGGCTTGCTCGTGGTGTTCATCAATGAAGTCAACCATCTAAACTTGGAAGTTTGCTCCTCAGCTGACCCTTCCCCTTGTCAGCGTCATGACAGCCGGCCTCGATACCGCCGCGTCGGCGCTTTCGCAGCCCCCCCTTGTAGGCAACGTGGACCCCTCCAAGGTGGACGAGATCAGGAGGACGGTGTATGTAGGCAACCTGAACTCACAGGTGAGCAACGATGTCGCCCCCTGCTGGCAAGTTGTTTGACGGCGGTCCCCCTCGCCCGCAGACCACCACAGCCGACCAGCTGCTGGAGTTCTTCAAGCAGGTCGGCGAGGTGAAGTTCGTGCGGATGGCGGGCGACGAGACGCAGCCCACGCGCTTCGCCTTCGTGGAGTTTGTTGACCAGGAGTCGGTCACCCGGGCGCTGAACTTCAACGGAGTCATGTTCGGAGACCGCCCCCTTAAGTGGGTGCCTCCTCGCTCTGACACGTGTCTCTTGGCGCTTTTTGATGTTTAATTTGTTTTTTTTACCCCCGCCAGGGTCAATCACTCCAACAACGCCATCGTGAAGCCTCCGGAGATGACGCCTCAGGCCGCCGCCAAGGAGCTGGAAAGCGTGATGAAGAGGGTCCGCGAGGCGCAGTCCACCATTGCCGCCGCCATCGAGCCAGGTACGATTCCGCCCACACGCCGCGCGGAACGCAGCGCCGTTCGGCTGACGCCGCGTTTCTGTCCGCAGCCGAGAAAGAAAGGCGCTACTCTGGTCACTCGAGTCGCTCGGGGAGGTCGCGGCGTTCACGGTCTCATTCGGGGTCGCGCAGGAGACGGTCGCGCTCCAAACACAGGTCAGTCGCCTTCTCCCCTGTCCTTGTCTTTTTCCCCCATTGTGACCGCGATGCTTTCGCTTCCTGTCTGAACAGGCCGCCACCCAATTGGTCGAGGAACGACTTGCACGCATCCAGGGGCGGCCACAGGAGGCGCTCTCGCTCCAGAGGCCGACGGCGCAGCAACAGCCGCACCAGGTTAATTACGACACAACCTTTGAACTGCTTTTTAGGGGTGCACAAAAAAATCACGATTCTTATTATGCCCGATTGTAAATCTCGTCATAATTTTCAAAAATTGACTGAAGAAAACTAAATCTATATATACATATATATATATATATATATAATATACAATATACAGTACAGGCCAAAAATTTCGACACACCTTCTAATTCAATGCGTTTTCTTTATTTTCATGAGTATTTACATTGTAGATTGTCACTGAGTGCATCAAAACTATGAATGAACACATGTGGAGTTTTGTACTTGACAAAAAAAGGTGATATAACTGAAAACATGTTTTATATTCTAGTTCCTCCAAAATAGCCACCCTTTGCTCTGATTACTTTTTCGCACACTCTTGGCATTCTCTCGATGGGCTTCAACATTCTCTTGATGGGCTCCAAGAGGTAGTCACCTGAAATGGTTTTCACGTCACAAGTGTCACTGTGGCGATGCCTTCAGTGACAATCTACAAGGTAAATAGTTTTTTATATATATATATATATATATTAGGGCTTGGCAACGATTAAAGATTTTAATCGAAGTTAATCGCACTATTTCTCCGATTAATCACAATTAACTGCATTGTATACGCAAAGCCCAATAATGAATTCAAAAGTAGTGTGTAGTGAACCTTTATTGGAATATTCTCCCACATGAACAAAAGCGCCAAAACATTTGTTGTGCAAACACAATTTAAATCAGTACTTGTTAAACAGTAGCAGTTAAACTGCATATTTTATGATAATCAACTCAAAAAATTTAAATACAAACATTTAAGCTTATTGCCACTGCCAGGGTATTTAAGTTATCCTGTTTGTTATGGAAAAGAAATATAACCTGCATACAAATCTCTTAGCCACAATCATAACATCCGAACAGGCAATTTCTGAGGTAACAGCAGAAACATTTTTTTAATCAGGGATTTTATGTTTAAAAAACCTATATCATAGGTAGTGGGCTGTTTTAGGGAATTTTTGATCAAATTATCCGTAGTAGCAATATTAATAATGTTGTGTTTATTATGCGTAGTGCACTTCAAATAATTACGACAATATCTAGGAATTCATATGACGGGAATTTTCCGATTGTTTGCTTGGTGCTTTGATAAACTGAACGCATCATATGCATGGTACTATATTGTGATGTTATGAGCCAGGGAATAAAAGAACTACCCTACCCAGCATGCAGCAGGAGTGACGAGCATGCGCGGTAGCCCGGTAAAGGTTGTTGTGTGTCGCCATGACGGCATCTTGTATGTTGTGATATGCACGCTCTGAACTTAAACGTTAAGAACTCAGCCAACACGCCTTGTCTGCATTATTCAGAAATAGACTACACATATACTCCCCTGCTTCACAGGCCGCTGGATGTAGCCGGCAAAGTATTTCCATGCTAGCTAGCAGGTTGAGCAAACACGTGTCATTCAGTCCAAAACGGCCCGATCTATCCACATCCAGAAATGTCTGGCGGTCGTAAGTGATCCCGGAGTGACCACGCTGTAAGCCAGCCATGAAATTTGCAGAATTGTCCGGTATTTTTGCCAAATGTTCCATCTTTACCAAGAGCCCCTCGACGCCAAAGCCCGTCCGGGCCCTGCCATTTTGTTAAGAAAAAGCGTTTACAAAATAAAAGCATGTAAACAACATACGCAAATGTGCGATAAAATAATTGTCGGCGTTAATAAATTGATGAGTTAACTCGTAATTAACGCATTAACTTGCCCACCCCTAATATATATACATACATAAACACACAGTAAAGGCCAAAAGTTGGACACAGCTTCTTATTTCAATGCATTTTCTTTATTTTCTAAGACTATTTACCTTGTAGATTGTCACTGAAGGCATCAACACTGTGACACATGTGACAAGAAAACCATTTCAGGTGACTACCTCTTGGAGCCCATCGAGAGAATGTTGAAGCCCATCGAGAGAATGCCAAGAGTGTGCGAAAGGGTGGCTATTTTGGAGAAACTGGAATATAAAACATGTTTTCAGTTATATATATATATATATATATATATATATATATATATATATATATATATATATATATATATATATATATACACATACATACATACACCGCGTATAGCTCGGTTGGTAGGGTGGCCGTGCCAGTAACTTCAGGGTTGCAAGTTCGATCCCCGCTTCTGCCATCTTAGTCCATGCCGTTGTGTCCTTGGGCAAGACACTTTACCCACCTGCTCCCAGTGCCACCCACACTGGTTTAATTGTAACTTAAATATTGGGTTTCACAATGTAAAGCGCTTTAAGTCACTTGAGGAAAAAGAGCTATATAAATATAATTCACTTCACTTCACATTTAATTTTTATTTTATAAGAACCAATTCTTAAAAACATTTTTTTAGAAAGAGCTTTTCTAACCTGTAACTTCTTTTGAAACACAAATGTCATTAGAATTATTATACCTAATGTAATGTGAGAATTAATCTGAATCGAGAATCGCGTTGAATGGAGCAATGATTTTTAAGCTGGCACGCGGGATCCATCTAGTAGTACGCCAAAAAATCACTTAATTAAATATTCAAACTGTGTTTAATGTGACAGTGGCCAAAAATATTAAATATACCGTATTTTTCGGATTATAAATCGCTCCTGAGTATAAGTCGCATCGGCCGAAAATGCGTAATAAAGAAGGAAAAAAACATATATATAAGTCACACTAGAGCAGGGGCGCTCACACTTTTTCTGCAGGCGAGCTACTTTTCAATTGACCAAGTCGAGGAGATCTACCTCATTCCTATTTATAATTTATATTTATTTATTTATGAAAGAGACATTTTTGTTAACAAGATAATGGTGTTTAATGATAATACAAGCATGTTTAACACACATAGATTCCTTTCTCTCATGAAAACAAGAATATAAGTTGGTGTATTTGATTCTGATGACTTGCATTGATTGGAATTAGACAGTGGTGCTGATAACGTCCGCATTTTCAAATGGAGGGGAAAAAAAGTCCTCCTTTCTGTCCAATACCACATGAAAGTGGTTGGTTTTGGCATCTCATTTGTCCAACTTGCATACTCGTTTTTAAACACTTTGTTATGAGAGTAGCATATGTGTGTGGCCCTTTAATGTCTGGCAGCAGGTGAGTGACGTCAGTGACTGTGCGGGTGGGCAAGCAAGTGAGAAAGCGGTCGCTGAGGGCGGGGGAGAAATACATTGGCATCAAACTCCGTAGCTTGCTAGCTTGTGCACGCTAGCTTTCTGAGACTCTTATTTTGTTAGCACAGGCAGGATGAAACAGGTCTTATGGTGAAGACAGGAACTGTGCTGTCGGTCTTTAGAGTTTTGACAGTAGGTACGGAGTCTCTAGAAATAAAATGTGTTTCTCTGCGTCCGCCCTGTTAGTGATTTTTTTCTTAAATATGAGCTCGCAGCAGCCAGCGTCATCTCACAAGATCCTCGGGTGCCGAGAATGTCAAACAACTGACGAAAGTGAAGTCTTGGTATGATTGATGATTGCTAATTTTTATGTGTATTTTTTAATGCCTGGCTTGAGATCGACTGACACACCCTCCGAGATCGACCAGTCGATCGCGATCGACATAATGTGCACCCCTGCACTAGAGTATAAGTCGCATTTTGGGGGGAAATTTATTCGATAAAATCCAACACTAAGAATAGGCATTTGAAGGGCAATTTAAAATAAATAAAGAATAGTGAACAACAGGCTGAATAAGTGTACGTTATATGACGCATAAATAACCAACTAAGAAAGTGCCTGGTATGTTAACGTAACATATTATGGTAAGGGTCATTCAAATAACTATAACATTTAGAACATGCTATACGTTTACCAAACAATCTGTCACTCCTATTTGCTAAATCCGATGAAATATTCGTCTGTGTCGCTTCTAAACAACTCTGCCAACTCCAAAGATAGACAATGCGCCGCTTCCTCTTCTATCGGTACGTAGTTTACGTCAGAGTCATCGTCAGTTGCAGTTCCAATTATTCCAGCCTTTCTAAATCCGGACAGGATGGTTTCGGTTGTCACTGAAGCCCATACTTTGTCGATCCATCCAATGACATCCAGAAAAGTTGCATGGAGCATTCTCCCGGTTGCCGGGAAGCTGTGCTCTCCATCCATCATCCACTGCTCCCACAGGTTGCACAGGACTGCCTTAAAGCCCTTCTCAGTTTTTATAAATTACTGCCAATGTTGAAATTATTAATTTTTGTAGGGACGGAAGTAGTAGCAGGTAGCATTTTTCACAATCTGCCATGACCCGCCTCGCCAAGGTTTTATTGGTTGACGTGTGTGTGTGACGATTGCTGATATACGCCTCGTCTCTTACGTGAATGAGATAAATAATATTATTTGATATTTTACGGTAATGTGTTAATAATTTCACACATAAGTCGTTCCAGTGTATAAGTCGCACCCCCGGCCAAACTATGAAAAAAAACTGTGATTTATAATCCGAAAAATACTTTACTTGTTAAATAAAATCTTTGTCCTGTTTTTGATGAATACTTAGTTCAACTATGCTACTGTATTTTAATATTGGTCATTATGTTGGTACTTGGAGAGCCATGTGTTTTCTGAGGTGGTACTTAATGAAAAAAGTTTGAAAACCACTGGAACATGGAATCGATTCAGAATCAAAACGTCACCACAGGAATCGAATCGAATCATTTAGTGCCCAAAGATTCACGCCCCTCGTAGTTTGATTCCCCACTAACGACGACGACAATCACTGACAGGGTCCGGAGGCGGAGTGGAGGTCGCTCCAGGAGTCCTCCCCGGAAAGGACATTCGTCCTCGCCAAAGAGGTCAACGCCGCATCAGAATATTGGTAATCACCGGAAGGAACGTCGCATATTTACAAAACGGTGGGTTTTTTTTTTTTTCTTAGGAGTAAGAAGCGGCGGGAACGCAGCCGGGAAGCGAGGGAGCGCTCTTCGTCGAGGAAGAGGGGCCGCAAAGACGAGGAGCGAACGAAAAGCAAAGCCAAGCCGCACAAGGTAGGCTGAGAGGGCGGGGCTTCTTTGAGCACGTGCGAACGTCGGGGGTACGAAAGGTCTCACAGAGGGGGGGGACGTTGTGTTTCAGGAGGGGAGGGGCTGTGACAGAGAAGGCTCATCCACGCCGACTCGAGACGTGACCTCGTCTCCCTTCGCTCAGCACAACGGCGTCCATCGCGGCAACGACTACGACTGACTTTGACGTCATCGCTTACATTTTGACTCTCCAGCCCGGAGGCCAGGTCAACGTCACGCTTGATCGCCATGTTGAACTTTTTTCGTCCATGATTTGACACACACGCTAAGCGGACTAGGAAGGGACAAACACGTCTAGCACAGGTTTAAGATCGCTGTCCCCGTCGTCGTCGTCATCATCATCATCGTCATCGTCATCGTCGTGCGTCCGCGAACTTCTTCATCTTTTTCTAGAAACGTACACCGTGTGTGGTCACATGTTCGCTTGTCGTTCCCGTGCTGTAAAAGTCAACATTACTCGCGCCGTCGGACGCGCCGCGCCTCCAATCCTCACCTGGGCGGTTTGGGAGGAAGTGTTTCCTGCTGGAGACGCCATGTTATATACACGTCATGTTTTATTTCATGTTTTTATATTTTTGCGATTACCGCTACCGTTTTAGTCCAAGCGCCATGTCACTGTGTCCTCTTCTTCTCTTTGTTTGTGGTGGAAAAAAATTGTAACTGTATTTTCATTTATAAGTAAAAATAATAACGTAAGAGGAAGTGACATCACATTAGAGGTTAAAAAAGTGCCTACACTATGATTGTACAATAAAAAGTTTATTAGCATGGTTAGCGTTTAGCGCTGTGTGACAGACAAAGAAGAAGAAGCCAGTATTAAATGTGTCAAACTTTTAATTGGTCGTTGACGTCATTGCTTTCAACCCTTGTGCACTCCTGGGGCCCAAAACGGGCATTACATGTGTTCCTTATGTGATATAGTTGTTCATTTTGAAAGTTAGTTAGTCTGAGATTACATGGGGGGCTTTTTTATACAATTACATTGTTTTTGATTGCAACCTTGTCAGGACATAAGAATAAAGAATATACGCAAATTCTCTTAAAGGGGAACTGCACATTTTTTTTAGTTTTGCCTGATACCGTATTTTTCGGAGTATAAGTCGCACTGGAGTATAAGTCGCATTTTTGGGGGAAATTTATTTAATAAAACCCAACACCAAGACTAGACATTTGAAAGGCAATTTAAAATAAATAAAAAATAGTGAACAACAGGCTGAATAAGTGTACATTATATGATGCATAAATAACAACTGAGAAGGTGCCTGGTATGTTAACGTAACATATTATGTTAAAGAGTCATTCAAATAACTATAACATATAGAGCAGGGGTCACCAACGCGGTGCCCACGACCACCAGGTAGCCCGTAAGAACCAGATGAGTAGCCCGCTGGCCTGTTCTAAAAATAGCTCAAATTGCAGCACTTACCAGTGAGCTACCTCTATTTTTTAAATTGTATTTATTTATTAGCAAGCTGGTCTCGCTTTGCTCGACATTTTTGCTTCCAAGAGAGACAAAACTCTCTTATTTTTTTACTTTGTTTCTTATAACTTTCAGAAAGACAATTTTAGAGAAAAAAATACAACCTTAGATTTTTAAACACATATAACTTTTTACCTTTTAAATTCCTTCCTCTTCTTTCCTGACAATTTAAATCAATGTTCAAGTAATTTATTGATTTTATTGTAAAGAATAATAAATACATTTAAATTTAATTCTTCATTTTAGCTTCTGTTTTTTCGACAAAAATATTTGTGAAATATTTCTTCAAACTTATTATGATAAAATTCAAAAAAATTATTCTGGCAAATTTTAGAAAATCTTTAGAATCAAATTTAAATCTTATTTGAAAGTCTTTTTAATTTTTGTTTTAAAATTTTTGTTCTGGAAAATCTGGAAGAAATAATGATTTGTCTTTGTAGCTTGGTCCAATTTTTTATATATTCTAACAAAGTGCAGATTGGATTTTGACCTATTTAAAACATGTCATAAAAATTCTAAAATTAATCCTAATCAGGAAAAATTACTAATGATGTTCCATAAATTATTTTTTTAATTTTTTCAAAAAGATTCGAATTAGCTAGTTTTTCTCGTCTTTTTTTCGGGTCAATTTTGAATTTTAAAGAGTCGAAATTGAAGATAAACTGTGTTTCAAAATTTAATATTCATTTTTTTCCTGTTTTCTCCTCTTTTAAACTGTTCAATTAAGTGTTGTTTTCATCATTTATTCTCTACAAAAAACCTTCAGTGAAAGGAAAAAAAATGTACGACAGACTGACAGACAGAAATACCCATTTTTTATGTATATATATATATATATATATATATATATATATATATATATATATATATATATATATATTTATTTATCAAAGGTAAATTGAACAATTTGGCTATTTCTGGCAATTTATTTAAGTGTGTATCAAACTGTATCAAACGCATTTATTTCTGTTTCCATAGCAGCACACATCTGACTTCCAGCAACAAATGTGTATTCTTACTTCCGGATACAAAACGCTTGTGTTTGTGTTATCATGGCAGACTTGGTAACACACAAACACGACTATTTTTGGACAAATGAGGATTCACAACCTTCTCTTTTTAAAGCTGAAAAAACAAAGGATTAACTGCTGCTTCTGGAAGCCAGCCCGAAGAAGAGTGTGAAATATTGGAGCAGACAGACGCCGAGAGAGTGAGGTGAAATCGACTAGGTGCTGCAAATGATGGAATATGGAGATTTCAACATAAATGGAGTGCTTACCCAAATAAACCGGAGTGAGTCACATTTTAAATTATCATGATACATGCTGCACGTCATGTCTTTTTACAACTATAGAACAGACACTGTCGGCTTGCTGTGTAAAAACAAAATATGAAATAATACTTTAAAGATATTGTAATATGATTGTTAATGTTTTTCAGTCAATACAAATTGGTGTTGTATTGCAATGTTGTGCATTACAAATTCAAACGTGTTTCGTGTTGATGCAGAGGCGAGCTTATATCTTGCCATAGCTATTAGCTTTTACGGCGAATACCGAAGCACTGCAATGTGTTACTACGCTAGAAAAAAAATAGTTCCTCGGAGTTCACTCTTACAATAACAATGTCGCTACAGTTTGGTTTTTATACAGGTTACAGAACATAAATGAAGTATTGACGTTCTTTTCATGCCTTGTTAAAGTGATTTAGAGGTAGACTTGATTGTTTCCATTAGTTGCATGGCTAGCTACCTAGAACTAGCAGATGTTTACATGTTAGGATGAAAGAAAAACAATTGTCTTCTTGTCAATCATGATTGTGAACGATAAGCAAAATTCCCCCAAAAAATGCTGTTCCTTTTTTAAGGGTTTTTCGGCCTCATTGACTCCCATTATATATATATTTTTTCATATTACTATGATCCCATGAAAACCGTATCAGTGTCATTCTCAACTAATGAAAAACAGGCAAATATTGTTTTAGTGTAGTTGTGTCCCTTAACAACCAAATGGTGCCAGAAAAAAGAACTACACAGAATTCTCAGAGCTTTGATGAGCATAAATGCAATGAACATGATTTGGGTAGTTATATATAATGTGTCAGATATATATAAGTCCTGCTTGTTCTCTCTCATTCTAACTCAGGAAATATTTTATATTTTATCTACTGTGTCAAATTCAATATGAATGACTGCTCTATTCAAGGCTGTAACTACCTACTTCAAATACTGTATTTCCTTAAATAGCCGCCGGGCATGTAATATGTGCCAGCCTTGAATTACTGCCGGATCAAAGTCACTCCCCAAATTTATTAGCGCATGCTTACTTTTACCGCCGGGTCAAAGTCATGACATCACGAATGACACTTCCCCTGTCGTCATTTCCAAAATTTCGGAGGAGTTTTTTTTTTGCTTTCACTATATATTGTTCCACAGCCATACAGATCACACTGATGGTTGTGATATAAAACAACTTGTCTTTAACACTCTTACTAATATGCGCCACACTCTGTGAACCCACACCAAACACATTTCTGGAGAACATTGGCTCTGTAACAATTATATACGCAACATAAGAATTACCCAGAATTCCAATGCATCCATGACTTTTGGCTGTATTATACACCCCCCCCCCCCCCCCCCCCCCTTCACACACACACACACACACACAAACTGGGTGGGGTTGGGGGCGCGTGTATAATATAGCCAAGAGTCATGGATGCATTGGAATTCTGGGTAATTTTTATGTTGCGTTTATAATGTGTTACAGAGCCAATGTTCTCCAGAAATGTGTTTGGTGTGGGTTCACAGAGTGTGGCGCATATTAGTAAGTGTGTTAAAGTTTTTTATATCACAACCATCAGTGTAAAAGGTATGGCTGTTGATCAAGTATGCATTGCAATCTTGTATTAGAAGCAGCGATATGCATGCGTCCGATCGGCACGCAGATAGCATGGTGAAAAAAGTGGGCGTGATGACATGTGGTAGAGCAGTGGTCCCCAACCACCAGGCCGCGGCTGCAGAATAATTTTTATTTAATTCTTATATGTCACACTCAGTTTTTACTGCATGCCATTGGTAAGCGGAGGGGTGAGAAGAGGTTTTAAAATAATTAGCGCCTGCTTACTTTTACGAATAGGCGCAGGAGTGAGAAGAGGTTTTAAATTAATTAGCGCCCCGGCGGCTATTCAAGGAAATACGGTATATTACTCTGCAATTATTTTTAGAAATATTGCATATATTGCATTTTGAAATTATAAATTATATAAATAAATTATCAATTAAATTTAATTATTAAAAAAAACTGAAGAAAAAGGCTATGAAACTTAAAAAAAAAAGGAAAAAATCAGGATTGCGAAATGTCCGCGCAAACGCAGAAA
The DNA here is from genome assembly GCF_033978795.1 of Nerophis ophidion. Taxonomy (NCBI): domain Eukaryota; kingdom Metazoa; phylum Chordata; class Actinopteri; order Syngnathiformes; family Syngnathidae; genus Nerophis; species Nerophis ophidion. The sequence goes on along the minus strand of NC_084618.1, from coordinate 27,335,548 downwards.
TCCCCCTTTTTTAACCTTAATTTCCACGTCAATTTTTTTTTCCACTTTTTTCAAATGAAATATAAAGATGTGGCTAATTGTTTTAATGACATTCAGACTTTCTCTAATCACCAATCAAGTAGTATATTTACATCTGTGGCTTCTCAGCTAAACAACGCCGGAAATGTGTTCCCTGAAGACCCGTGCGACCGGAACTCTAACAATGACAAAGGTTCCGTAGGTGATATATGTAAACTACACTATCAAAAAATAGGATTTAAACAAAATTTGTTGAACGCTCGCCTCAGCTGCAGGTCGTCGCTGTTCCTCTTGCCTAAATACTGCACTGAATTTCGGGACAAGGTAATGGTCATGGGCGCTAAAACGAGCTTGGGAGTTAGCATTGTGTAACCTATTTTTATGGTTTGCCTCTTTTTTATGTTTATTTCCTGTTATACAGTATATGCCTTGAGCTCTTATTTTGAAGGGAGATAGAACAGAAATGATGTCATCTTAGAGTGGAGCGGAAGTTTTGAAAGGAACGAAAATAAAGTGGTCCTCGTGTGAAACTGGAGCCTCCGTGTTTGTTATTTTGTAGTGTGATACAGTTTAGGCGACTTATATAAACCCTCGGTTACATTGGTGGCAGCGGTGGGAAAGAAAGACATCTAATTACTGTAAAGTCCATAGAGTCACCTAGCTTCATCTCAGTTAGCCGCAGCTAGCAACGGTGAAGCTTCGTCTGGTCAGAAATTACACAGACTTCTTTCATCTGGCTGCGATCTTCTGATGTATGTGGAATAAAAGCGAGGACCCACTGGACTATAGCTACAGAGAGCAACGTGGAGAAAGATCTTTCGCCAGCAATGTAAAGATTGAACTCCCACAGCCATTTTCTGGTGAGGAAAAACAAAGTTTCCCCTGCTGGGCCAGACAATATGAAGTAGCAGTGAAGGCGCTGGTTGGAGGTACGGGCAGTAACTTTGACTATGAACTGGTGAGGATTTTACCCACGTGGCTGACAAAGGCTACTTTTCTTCTATGGGATAGCTTGCCAACTGCCGTTCAGGCGGATTACGATCAGGTGAAAGAAAAATTGCAAGAGGCTTTCGGACAAAAATGTTTTCTAGACTGTTTCAGAGCAAACATCTCTGCCCGCCTCCGTGCTCCCGGAGAGAGTCTGGAAGTATATGCAGCAGACATAAGCAAACTCGTTCAAGAGGCATTCCCAGGCTACGGGGATATAGCTCAGAAAGAGGAGAGATTTTGCAGATTTCTGGCTGGACTCGACCCGGCTCTGAGAACTAAATGTCATGAGCAGGGAGCGACTGAGTTGGAGGAGGCCCTGACCATCGCTGGCCGGTGTGAGATGGCAAGGGAGGCGTTAAGGATGGACTATGTCAACACACAGGTGCACCAGCCTCCCACAGGAAGCGGTACAGCGGCCATGGTGCACTCCATATCCGATGATGGTGGTGGTTTGTATAGGACTATAGACAGACTTTCTGCAGATGTGCGGGAAATGAGGATGGAAATGAAACGAATGGCAGAGGAAAACACCCGACTGCGATTCAGCTACTGGAAAGATGAACAGCGAGCACCTCATCCAGTACGTGGAAGTCAGTGTCAGTGTACTTGTGGGGAGCAAGGCTGTCCGTCCCGCACATGGGGTCAACAGAGAGGGCGCTCACCTGTCCGCGAGCGGCGCGCAGAAGGAGGGCCGAGAGAGAAACAGGACTATTGGGGCCCCTACAACAACCGAGCTAATTCCCCAAGTTGGCGGGGTCCAAAACCTGCTAGGAGCCCCTCTAATGAGGAAACACAGAGACGGCTAGGTGTGCATTTTCTCTCCCCCAGTAGGGAAGATGCCACAAACCAGTCGGAAAAAGAGATGTAGCTGATGTTGCAGCCCAAACATCAGCTACAGAACCTATGGGCTCTATGGAGGGAGAGATGTTTATCCCCTCCATGAGTAATGCAATGACACCGGACAAGTCAGAACAGCGAACCTCATATGTGAGGGGAAGCATTGAAGGGACTGAAATTAACATATTGATCGATTCAGGAGCAACAGAGTCGTTTATCAGTGACAACTTTCGCATGTCTGTTCCAGCCCTGCACAAGCGACCCTTAACGGCGGATTTTATTGCTGCACAGGCGGTGAATGGACAGTTGCTCAACACCCTGGGCACTATAACAGTTACCCTGCGTCTGGAGAAGACTTACCGGCTGCAGGTTTTCCACGTTATTAGGGGGTCCACACAAACGGCCCTACTGGGCTTGGACTTTCTTGTCTCAAATCACGCCCTCCTGGATTATGCCCGTGGCCAACTACACCTATGGGACACTGTACTTCCACTCCTGAGTGGCAATGACCTGATTCCGGAGTGTTGCAATGTTTCCATCGCCACTGTAGTGACACTGCCCCCCCTCAGCGAGATGCTGGTGCCTGTGAGTGTGTCCCCACCTGGGCCCGTTGATCAGCTTCCTGAATTTGTGGGTTATTTATCACCCAACCTTAAAGGCAAAAGTGAGTGTGTCATAGCTCACACGTTGACATCTGTAAAGGACGGAGTTACCACTGCTCGTGTGTTGAACCCTACAAATCAGGACATTATACTGAGAAAAGGCGTGCACCTGGGGGAGTTTTTCTCCATGGATGAGGCAGAAATTGTGACACTTCCTCAGGGTCCAACCGAGACCGTCTCGGCCATTTCATCCAGTGAGGTGCCTGTTGTGTCACTGGAGGAGCCTTCTGCCAGTCAGCAACAGAAAGCACAACTGGCTGCACTGCTAGCCGAGCATCAGGGGATATTCAACCCGTCAAACGAGGGGACTGGCCGATGCACACTTATCCAACATCACATCAAGACCGGTGATCATCCTACTTTGCGGCAGCGCGCCTACCGGACCTCACCCGAAAAGAGAGAGGAAATAGACAGGCAGGTGACTGCCCTGTTGGCGGACGGAGTGATTGAGGAAAGTTGCAGCCCATGGGCCTCGCCCGTGGTCCTTGTAAGAAGAAGAATGGTGAGTGGAGATTCTGCATTGATTATCGTCGTCTGAACAGTATAACCGTGAAAGATTCTCATCCGCTCCCCAGGGTGGATGAGACCCTGGATGCGCTGGCGGGCTCCCTGTGGTTTAGCACATTGGACTTTACTAACGGATAATGGCAGGTCGAGGTCGCTGAGGGAGACAGGGAGAAAACTGCCTTCACCACGGGCCGAGGCCTCTACCAGTGGCGGTCTATGCCGATGGGCCTTACTAACTCACCTGCAACATTTCAGCGCATGATGGACCTGGTACTCAGAGGGCTCCCATGGCAAGTGTGTATGGTGTACCTTGACGACGTTTTAATATACAGCCCCACCTTTGAGGCCCATCTCACCAGTTTGCGTGAAATTTTCTCCAGGATCCATGCAGCTGGCCTCAGGCGGAATCATAAGAAATGTCATCTGGCTCGAGGTCATGTAGTGTTCCTGGGACATGTTGTTTCTCGCCACGGCTTACAGCCCGACCCTCGAAACACGGACAAAGTCAGAACCTGGCCGACCCCACGGAATCCAACTGAAGTGAGAGCCTTTGTGGGGCTTTGCTCTTACTACAGACGCTTTGTTAAAAACTTTGCCCAGTGTGCAGCCCCTCTACACCGCCTCACCTCCAAAGACACACCTTTTAAATGGACAAGTGAGTGTGACACAGCCTTTGAGTACCTGAAGGGGGTGCTTTCATCTGCTCCAATTAGATTAGATAGTACTTTATTTATTCCGTCAGGAGAGTTCCTTCAGGAAAATTACAATTTTCAGCACAATCCCATTCAAGATCAGACAAACATTAAAGGGAGACAGAACAGGATCGCTGACGGGTCTGCCGGCTTCCAGCGCCCCTTACAAAAAAAAAATGAGATACAGGTATACAAGGGGGGGAGAAAAAAATAGAAGATTAAAATAAAATAAAAAAATCAGTCTTAGCCTGGGCCCTGGAGAGGGGGTGCAGACTGAGGCCGAGGGGAAAAAACAACAACTCATAGCCATAGTACGCATCCCTCTTACATGTGTGTAAGAGGGAAACATCAAACAACACATAGGACATTAAAGACATTAAAGCAGCAGATACAACCAGACACTTCTACATACAGCTATGAATACAGCTATGAATAAAAAGTAAAAGAAACATATCCACTGTGGTGGCCTCTGCGGTGTTCCACGCCATCGTCCGCTGGGGTGGAGGGAGGATGGCCAGAGACAGGAGCAGACCCAACAAAGCAACCAAGACAGCCGACTCCATCATGCCTGACTTTAACACTCCTTTTAAGGTGTACACAGATGCCTCCTTGGAAGCAGTGGGGGCGGTGTTGGCTCAGGACAAGGACGGACTGGAGCGAGTGGTGTCATACGCTAGCCAAGCACTCAGTTCCCCAGAAAAGCGCTAGTATACATTCGACAGAGAGCTGTGGGCCGTAGTGTGGGCTACACGACAATTCAGACACTACATAGGATCAGCTGCCTTTACCATCATAACTGATCACAAACCGCTGTTGGGCCTGCGTGGCATGTCTATTGACAAGGATCCCACAGGACGCAGAGCAAGAAGGATACTGGAACTGGACCCTTACAACTGGAGTATGCAGCACAAAGACGGCAAACGGCATACTAATGCTGATGCACTCTCACGGTGTCCTCAAAACCCTGAGCCTAGTGTGGTTAACACAGGTGAGAAAACCACACACGTGAATGTCATAGGCTCAGATATAGAGCCCAGCGTTCCCCAACCAGTCACTCAACTGCTACAAACACCCACACGAAAACCCCCGACCTTTGACCTACGTACTGGGGCGCAGCATGTGGAGAACAACAGTGGGGCGCAGGACTTGTCGTTCAAACATGCACTTTCACATGATGGAACGGAACTGAGGGGGCTACAACGGGCCGACCCAGATATTAATCAGGTGTTGGACTGGATGGAAAGATGTGGCTCTCGCCATCTAAGGGGCAGATGAGAGGTAGTTCCCGGTGGCTTCGAAAATTATGGACTGAATATCCCCGCCTCTCTGTTGTTAATGGACTACTCTGCAGGACGGTGAACTCTCCCCTCACCGGAGATGCTCTGTGTCAGGTTGTCATGCCCTCCTTGTTTATCTCTGATGTGCTGCAGCATCTACATGGGGGCTCTGCATCGGCACATTTCTCAGTGGAACGAGTGTGGGAACGTGCAAGGGAAACTTGCTACTGGCCGTTCATGTTTAAAGATATTCAGCGGTGGTGTGAACTGTGCATCCCATGTCAAACACGCAAGGCACCGGTGCCTAAGCATCGGGCACCGATGGGGAGCGTTCATGCAACTCGGCCACTTCAGAGAGTAGCAACGGACATTCTTGAACTGCCAGTGACTTCTAAGGGAAATAGATATGTGTTAGTAGTGGAAGACTACTTTACCAAGTTTGTGAATCTCTATGCTCTCTCTGACCAGACAGCACGATCAGTAGCACAGTGTTTGTTTGATGACTATGTGATGGTGCATAGTGTCCCTGAAACGATTCATAGTGATCAGGAGCGGCAGTTTGAAGCCGAGATTGTTCAAAGAGTGTGTCAGCTCCTGGGAATTAAGAAGACACGCACTGCACGTTATAATCCCAAATCAGACGGAATGGTTGAACGCTTTAACCGCACTCTGGTCGACCAACTTGCCAAATCGCTGCTCGCCTGCGGTGGTGAGTGGGATGATTATCTGAAACAGGTGGCTTTCGCCTATAACACATCTGTGCATGCCTGCACCAACTACAGTCCGTACTATCTACTTCACGGACGGGAGGCTCGTGTTCCAGTGGATGTGTTGGTGCCGTCTCATTTGGTGCGTTCGGACTTGCCTCTTTCTCATGCTTACTTTGTGGCCTCTTTAGCAGAGAGGCTGGAGACTGCTTTCGCTGGCGCCCGGCACGGTGGCGCCAATGCGCACAAGAAGCAAAAACTGTACCATGATGGAACCGTGCGTCACCGGCCGTATGCAGTAGGAGATCTGGTATGGCTAAGTAATCCGACAGAGGACAGGATGAAACTTGCTCCCCACGGGAAGGGGCCCTATAGGGTCCTGTCTGTGTTGGACTCTCAGGGAGAACCTGGACTTACCTATCATATTGGCAACCCTTTGGAGTTTGATGGACGGGGGCAGGTCGTCCATTATGATAGACTAAAACCATACACGCTACCGATGGTTGCTGGTTTTTCAAGTGGTCGCCTGCTTCTCCTAGTCAGGCTCCCTCGTTGCTGGACAAGGGTCACTAGAGAGGGGTGCTGCGGCTGACGAGCTGTTGATCTCTGGTGACACAGGGACTGTTCAGATTACAGGCACCAGAGAGCCACTACAAACTGTTTCTCGTTCTGGGAGGAATGTTAGACAACCAGGTTGTTTCAAAGACTTTGTCACTTTTGGTTAGCGGTTTAGAAAGGGAAGGAACATTAAACAGCACGAACAGGGGAATATTACATTTGGACTTTCAGTTGGAGATTGTCAAGGTCACTTAACATGTTTCTTACTGTAATGGCACATGTTTCATCTGTGTACAGTATGTCTGGATGCTATGGTGTATCAGGATTTTCTGGTCTACGTGGAAATAGTGGGGCATGCGTGATTGGGACTGCAATGGTGTGAGGGAAACATGCATATATAATTTTTTTTGTTGTGGTTGTGTGTGCTCTGTATATTTGGGGGGGCAGGTTAATATGTTTTTTTTTTATGGTTGTGCCTCTTTGTGTTGTTTTTTTTTTTTTGGCACATATCCTGTTATTGTGTTGAAACGAGGACGTTTCTTTTTGTAGGAGGGGAGGTATGTAACCTATTTTTATGGTTTGCCTCTTTATGTTTAGTTCCTGTTATACAGTATATGCCTTGAGCTCTTATTTTGAAGGGAGATAGAATGGAAATGATGTCATCTTAGAGTGGAGCGGAAGTTTTGAAAGGAACGAAAATAAAGTGGTCCTTGTGTGAAACTGGAGCCTCCGTGTTTGTTATTTTGTAGTGTGATACAGTTTAGGCAACTTATATAAACCCTCGGTTACAATAGTTAGCATCATCTAGCTAACTTCGTCGTTGTTGCCTGCGTTCGTTTTCGGAGCCACAACGTTGGCGGCTGTCAAATACCATATTTGGATAACAATTCAAACACTTTTATGTCCGAGCCAGTTGTAGTTGTAAAGTATTTATTAGTAGCCAGCGAGAAGGTATATTTTTGATATGACGGATTGTAAACAGAGGTCACAACACCGGAAGTAAACTACCCGAGGGGGCGTGGTTACAGGATCGAGTTGCCAAAAGGAAAAGTTTTCGGAGTTCTTTGCATGCATGTTGTAGAATTTTACATTACATTTTAAATTATAGTAATGTTAGTAAATTATATACTAATTAATACAAATGGTGTGGTACATTACATTTGATATGTAAGTGTCAAAAAGACAGCCAAAAGAGCTTGGTAAATGACCATAAATCTAAAGGTAAAATAAAGTGTAAAAAATGCACCCAATAGTAGGAAATGTAGTCTTCTTTTTTTTTAATTAGAAATGTTCCACGTTTTTTTTCACCTCAAAGGGTGCTCCCATGCCTGAAAATGTCTTTACATCAATAGATGGATTTGAATTTGTTTAAAGATTTCAAGCGTTGAGAATACACACACACACATATATATATATATTACTGACTTATGACACCTTTACAGTGGTGTGCCGTCATTTCTGCTGGCCTAACATAACTCAAAATCATGATTCTCACGGATACGTTAGATCCACTATGGATTGGACTTTCACAGTATCATGTTAGATCCGCTCGACATCCATTGCTTTCGGTCCCCTAGGAGGGGGGGTTACCACATATGCGGTCCTCTCCAAGGTTTCTCATAGTCATCATTGTCGACGTCCCACTGGAGTGAGTTTTTCCTTGCCTTTATGTGGGCCCTACCGAGGATGTCGTTGTGGTTTGTGCAGCCCTTTGAAGCACTTGTGATGTAGGGCTATATAAATAAACATTGATTGATTGATTATAATTAAAGATAAAAGTAATTTTGAAAATACTTTCCCTAAATATCTAAAAGTATTCATATTCTCTTCATGTCAAATTCTGCTCCTCCCATTACTGTTGTTTTTTTTAGGTTATAGAGTTTTTATCCAATCAGATTTCAGTTAGTTTATGTTGCTATTCTGTACGAAATCTGCCCGTGCCTTCTGAATTAACATACAGTTGACAGACAGTTGCGATAGCCAATCAGATCAAGTGTTGTTGTCAGTAAGGCCTTCTAGGTGGCCTAAGGCATATATATATATATATATATATATATATATATATATTGTCATGTTATGAGCGAGGTAACATAAAAACTCCATTACCCAGCATGCCACAGTAGTGAAGAGCCCCATTTAGGTTGTTATATGTAAACATGCCGGCAGCGGGATGTTATAGTTAGGTTATAGTAACACAGATACAACTGTATATACGGCGGATACTGCAAATATCCAAAATAGTTTCTCTCGTTTTGATGAAATAACATTAGAAGAATTGTTACAACGTGTAAATGGAATAAAACAAACAACATGTTTACTTGACCCACTTCCTGGGAAACTTATCAAGGAGCTTTTTGTATTATTAGGTCCATCAGTGCTAAATATTATAAACTTATCACTTTCCTCGGGCACTGTTCCCCTAGCATTCAAAAAAGCGGTTATTCATCCTCTCCTTAAAAGACCTAACCTCAATCCTGACCTCATGGTAAACTACCGACCGGTGTCTCACCTTCCCTTTATTTCGAAAATCCTCAAAAAAAATTGTTGCAGAGCAGCTAAATGAACACTTAGCGTTTAACAATCTATGTGAAACCTTTCAATCCGGTTTCAGGGCAAATCACTCTACTGAGACAGCCCTCGCAAAATTGACTAACGATGGATTCTGATGCGTCATCTATGTTGCTGCTCCTCGATCTTAGCGCTGCTTTCGATACCGTCGATCATCATTTTTATTTGAGCGTATCTAAACACGAATTGGTATGTCAGACTTAGCCCTGTCCGCTAATTTTTTGCAACTTAACGCCAAAAAAACGGAAATGCTGATTATCGGTCCTGCTAGACACCGACCTCTATTTAATAATACAACTTTAACATTTGACAACCAAATAATAAAACAAGGTGACTCGGTAAAAAATCTGGGTATTATCTTCGACCCAACTCTCTCCTTTGAGTCACACATTAAAAGAGTTACTAAAACGGCCTTCTTTCATCTCCGTAATATCGCTAAAATTCGCTCCATTTTGTCCACTACAGACGCCGAGATCATTATACATGCGTTTGTTACGTCTCGTCTCGATTACTGTAACGTGTTATTTTCGGGTCTCCTCATGAACTGAACTCTCGCGGCTGTGTCGGAGCCACTATGGATTGAACTTTCACAGTATCATGTTAGACACGCTCGACATCCATTGCTTTCGGTCCCCTAGAGGGGGGGGGGGTTGCCCACATCTGAGGTCCTCTCCAAGGTTTCTCATAGTCAGCATTGTCACTGGCGTCCCACTGGATATGAATTCTCCCTGCCAACTGGGTGTGAGTTTTCCTTGCCCTTTTGTGGGTTCTTCCGAGGATGTTGTAGTCGTAATGATTTGTGCAGTCCTTTGAGACATTTGTGATTTGGGGCTATATAAATAAACATTAATTGATTGATTGATGTTTTTGATGAGCACGCTGTGGAGTAAACTTAATAGAACTCAGCCAACACGCCTCGTCCGCATCTTTTATGATTAGACAAGACAACACATATTTGCAAGGCCGTTTTCAAGAAGGAGAAACTACATCTTGTCAGAAGACGTCGGCCAACCCCGGAAGCAAGCTCAGCTGTCCCGGCGATGAATTGTGAGTTCAGACATTTTATTTCTTTATTTTTTCACATTTAATGTGTTTTTTGCAATTCTAATGTTGACACACGTTAGATATGTTTTAATTGCTGATGCGGGTTTATGGATTTTTAAATGCGCCAGAAAATAACCGGTTTTGTACAATGGCCAGTCGTGCGTAAATGTGTTTCTGTATAGTATTTCTCCAGCAATGGTCATGTGGTGACATCAATAATGGTATTTTGAGAGGTAATCATTGATGTCGGACATCACTGAAGGCCTAGGTGAGAAACGCATGGCCTGTCTTTGCACTTTTATGGGTCCTAAGAGTAAGCTTGTAAAGTCAATCTTATGCTTGCACAAGGGTTAAAAACATATTATAGCTCTGCTTCTGTTTTTGTGACAGACATTTTTGAAAAACAAAAGCTTTTTTTTTTTTTTTTTAATAAGTCCGTCTTGCGTGAGAAATTACTTTCCTCAAGAAAGTGCTGAGCATGCAGGACAATTTTTTTTTTTCTGAGGAGGGATCTTCAGTAATATTTGTTGGATAGGTCTTGAGGTAACTCCCCTGGCTAGAGCTGTCCGATAATATCGGACTGCCGATATTATCGGCCGATAAATGCTTTAAAATATAATATCGGAAATTATCAATATCTGTTTCAAAAAGTAAAATGTATGACTTATTAAAACGCAGCTGTACAGAGTGGTACACGGACGTAGGGAGAAATACAGAGCAATTGCGTCTGCTAGTCATACTTACCAAACCTCCCGATTTTCCTGGGAGACTCCCGAATTTTCGTGCCCCTCCCGAAAATCCCCCGGGGTGACCATTCTCCCGAATTTGTCCGATTTCCACCCAGACAACAATATTGGGGGCGTGCCTTTAAGGCACTGCCTTTGCATGCCGGCCCAATCACATAATATCTACGGCTTTTCACACACACTTAAGTGAATGCAAGGCATACTTGGTCAACAGCCATACAGGTCACACTGAGGGTGGCCGTATAAACAACTTTAAAGGCCTACTGAAACCCACTACTACCGACCACACAGTCTGATAGTTTATATATCAATGATGAAATCTTAACATTGCAACACATGCCAATACGGCCTTTTTAGTTTACTAAATTGCAATTTTAAATTTTGCGCAAAGTATCCTGTTGAAAACGTCGGAGTATGATGAGGCGTGTGACGTCACGGATTGTAGCGGACATTTTGTTCCATCCCCGATCCCAGATATAAGTCGTCTGCTTTAATCGCATAATTACACAGTATTGTGGACATCTGTGTTGCTGAATCTTTTGCAATTTGTTCAATTAATAATGGAGATGTCTAAGAAGAAAGATTTAGTTGGGAAGCGGTGTATTGCGGCTGCCTTTAGCAACACAAACACAGCCAGTGTATCCTTGTTTACATTCCCGAAAGATGACGGTGAAGCTTTACTATGGAACAGAGCGGTCAAGCAAACATGGTTCCCTACCACATGTCAACCGGCAGGTTTCGGTGAGAAAATTGTGGTAATAAGTCTGCTCTTACCGTAGACATGAGCGGAGAGTTTGCGTCGTTCCTCGTGCACCTGTCAAAGAGGCAGCTGCAGACTCTCTTGCCTCCTCCGACCGGCCGCCCACAAACGTGGGATGCTTCCACAGTGGAGGAGGGGAAAAAAAAAATCTCAGCCCAGCCCCAACGGCTGCCTTCGCTTCGTCTCGTCGAGAAACATGGCTTCCTTCAGAGACACTGGCGGTCACCACACCCCTCCGACTTTCAGGTACGACCATATAATCTCACTAAAACACTAGTAACACAATAAGCAGATAAGGAATTTTCCAGAATTATCCTAGTAAATGTGTCTAATAACATTTGAATCGCTCCCACTGCCCTCGTCTTCTTTTTTTTTTTCTCCTCATCCACGAATCTTTCATCCTCGCTCAAATTAATTGGGAAATCGTCGCTTTCTCGGTCCGAATCGCTCTCGCTGCTGGTGGCCATGATTGTAAACAATGTGAGGATGTGAGGAGCTCCACAACCGGTGACGCCACGCGCACATCGTCTGCTACTTCCGGAACAGGCAAGGCTATTTTATTAGCGACCAAAAGTTGCGAACTTTAACGTCGGTGTTCTCTACTAAAACCTTTCAGCAAAAATATGTCTATATTGCGAAATGATCAAGTATGACACAAAGAATGGACCTGCTATCCCCGTTTAAATAAAAAAATCTCATTTCAGTAGGCCTTTAACCCTGTTAGAAATATGCGCCACAGTCTGAACCCACACAAAACAAGAATGACAAACATATTTCGGGACAACATCCGCACCGTAACACAACATAAACACAACGGAACAAATACCCAGAATCCCTTGCAGCACTAACTCTTCCGGGACGCTACAATATACACCCCCCGTCCCCTTCAACCTCTTCATGCTCTCTCAGGGAGAGCATGTCCCAAATTCCAAGCTGCTGTTTTGAGGCATGTTAGAAAAAATAATGCACTTTGTGACTTCAATAATAAATATGGCAGTGCCATGTTGGCATTTTTTGCCACAAGTTGAGTTGATTTATTTTGGAAAACCTTGTTGCATTGTTTCATGCATCCAGCTGGGCATCACAATAAAATTAGGAATAATAATGTGTTCATTCCACGACTGTATGTATCGGTTGATATCGGAATTGGTAATTAAGAGTTGGACAATATCGGATATCGTTAAAAAAAAGCCATTATCGGACATCTCTACCCCTGGCAGATGAGTGCCGGAACTGCATGGCTGGCGCACACTTAAACAAGTGACTGGTGGCATTGTCACAGCACGTTAGCGCCCTCTCGTGGGCCATAGTCAGACTGCAGACAAACCAGGTCACAGTCCATTCCCGATTTCACCGCCATGACTTCCCACGGCGCGACCGTCTTCACTGGCGTTCCCTGCATCATCATCATCATCAGCTGCTGCATGGCGTCCAGGCTCGTGTAGGCGGTGGCGGCAGGGAGACTTTGCCTGTCAGCAGGACACAGCTTGGCGCCTTCGTGGGCCGAGGGTCGGACCTCCACCGTCAGCGCACCTGCGCTGACGCATTCCTCCATATTGAGAAGGGTCACGGACTCCGGGAAAAGCTGAGAGGACACAAGATAGTGCTCAAGCAAACTTTTACGCGGTCGCCGTGGTAACGGGTACTTACCATCTTTGAGGGGAGGTTTAGTTTCTGTATGGTGATGCTCTCGCCAGGGTCGGGGATGTCTGGCCAGAGGACAACTTTAACCTTGCTGTGTGGACAGGAAGTAGATGTTGACACGCCGCGGGACACGGCAGGAGGGGGACATCTTTTTACCTTTTCATGAGGAAGAGAACAGTCACCAGGGCCACGGCCATAAGCACGGACACGACGAAGACCGCTATCAGGCTTAAGGAAACTTGGGAGCAGAAAGCACAAAGTCAGGAGACACGACAACATTGCCGGGGGGTGGGGGGGTTCACTTCCTGGGCGGACCAGTGACCTCGCTCGTGCGTGCTGACTAGTATGGCGATGCTTCGGACTCCCGCTCCAGCCCGGGTGACCCCTGAGACCTGGACCCGGTATGCAGTCCCCCTTTGAAGACCCTTCAGAGTGTAGCTGTTGACGTGCGCCGACACGCTGACGTCTGCAAGCAGAACAACGTGACACATGGCTGTGTTTCACTAAGTGCACTTGTCTTTGTGGTACACTTGCCTACTTAGACTTAGCTTACGTCCATAACGTTGATACATATGCGTACTTAAGTGCATAATTGCTCTTGCCTCTTAAAGGGGAACTGCTCTTTTTGAGGAAGTTTTTTCTATCATTCACAGTCTTTATGTGTGACAAGCACATATGTTTTTCTTATTTTATGCATTCTAACTAGTAAATAAGTGCTAGCAAAAGTCAGCTAACAATTTAGACAATGGGAGTTGCTCTAAAAACATCCAAAAGCCTCCGTCAAGGTTTTATACACGTAAATATATATGTAGTGTAGGAACACCCATGATCACGTGTACATCCATCCATCCATTTTTCTACCGCTTATTCCCTTTTGGGGTCGCGGGGGGCGCTGGTGCCTATCTCAGCTACAATCCGGCGAAGGCGGTGTACACCCTGGACAAGTCGCCACCTCATCACAGGGCCAACACAGATAGACAGACAACATTCACACTCACATTCACACAGCATAGGCAGAGGGGTTAGTTTGTCTGCCTCACAATACGAAGTTTCTGAGTAGTCCTGGGTTCAATCCCGGGCTCGGGACATTTCTTTGTGGAGTTTGCATGTTCTCCCCGTGAATGTGTGGGTTCCCTCCGGGTACTCCGGCTTCCTCCCACTTCCAAAGACATGCACCTGGGGATAGGTTGATTGGCAATACTAAATTGGCCCTAGAGTGTGACCCATGATCACGTGTAATATTTACAAAATGGGAGGACAAGACATCCACAGTTTCCAAAAAAAAATTTAAATGTGGACTGGTCAGACCACAAAACACATTTCCACTTTGCATCAGTCCATTGTAGATGAGCTCGGGGCCCAGCAAATCCGGCAGCGTTTCTGGGTGTTGTTGATAAATGGCATTTGCTTTGCTTAGTAGAGTTTTAACTTGCACATACAGATGTAGCTGTCAGGTTCAAACATTGATGACATCTATTAAACAGGGCAAGAAGCAAAGAATCAAACAGAGACAGAATTAAATTTGGCTCAATTTGAGGAGAAACGTCTGGTCTGTACTCTTGTACACTCTCAAGCATACTCTGGCAAAAGATTGTACTGTTTACGAGGGTCGTAAACTGTTCACAGAAAAGGTTGTGAAACAGTTCAAAGAAGCGGTGCCTGTGGGGGAGTCTGGTCCTGCTTCCTCTTTGCTTTTGTAGTGCTTGGGTCAGACAATGTCTTTCTGTTGATTACAATACATGAAAGAATCCGAACACCTTCATTTTGCTCCCCCCCTACACAGTGGAGTTTTTACTAGCCTTCTGCTTGGTAGGTTCAAAGACAGCTTTTGGTCTTCTCACCGGGAACTCATTTCAACACAAAGTTTTTGTGGTAACTTAGATAAAATTATTCTAACAGTAGCGACAAACTGTAGTTACTGACAGTGGTTTTCTGAAGTGTTACTGAGCTCATGTGCTGATATCCTTTACACACTGTCGTTTTTTGATTCAGCACCGCCTGAGAGATCGAAGGTCCGAATTATCATCGCGCCGTGCAGTGATTTCTCCAGATTCTCTCAACCTTTTGATGATATTATGGACCGTAAATAACGAAATGTTGTTCTTAAACTGTTGGACAATTTCCTCACGCATTTTTTCAAAAAGTGGTGACCCTCGCCTCATCCTTGTTTGTGAATGACTGAGCATTTCATGGAAGCTGCTTTTATACCCAATCATGGCACCCACCTGTTCCCAATTAGCCTGTTCACCTGTGGGATGTTCCAAATAAGTGTTCGATGAGAATTCTTCAACTTTATCAGTCTTTTGTGCCATTTGTGCCAGCTTTTTTTGAAACATGTTGCAGGCAGACCACAGAACACCTTTCCACTTTGCATCAGTCCATCTTAGATGAGCTCGGGCCCAGCCAAGCCAGCGGCGTTTCAGGATATTGTTGATAAATGGGTTTGGGTTTGCATAGTAGAGTTTTAACTTGCATGTACAGATGTAGCGACCAACTGTAGTTACTGAAGTGTTCCTGAGCCCATGTGGTGATATCATTTACACACTGATGTCGGTTTTTGATGCAGTACCGCCGGAGGGATCAAAGGTCTGTAATATCATCGCTTACGTGCATTGATTTCTCCAGATTCTCTAAACTTTTTGATGGTTTTACGGACCATAGATGGTAAAATCCCTACATTCCTTGCAATAGCTCATTGAGAAATGTTCTAAAACTGTTCGACAATTTGCTTACAAAGTGGTGACCCTCGCCCCATCCTTGTTTGTGAATTACTTAGCATTTCATGGAAGCTGCTTTTATACCCAATCATGGCACCCACCTGTTCCCAATTATTCTGCACACCTGTGGGATGTTCCATATAATTGTTTGATGAGCAGTCCTTAACTTTATCAGTATTTATTGCCACCTTTCCCAACTTCATTGTCACGTGTTGCCGGCATCAAATTCTAAGGTTAATGATTATTTGCAAAAAAAAAAAGATGTTTATCAGTTTGAACATCAAATATGTTGTCTTTGTAGCATATTCACTTGACTATGGGTTGAAAAGGATTTGCCAATCATTGTATTCCGTTTATATTTACATCTAACACAATTTCCCAACGAGGGTTTGTACACAGTGTAGGCAGTATACTTCCTGAAGTACTCCGTTTGAGGTCTTACTTGTCTCCTGCTGCTGGTCCTCCATGTAGTGAACAACGTAGCCCAGCAGGAAGCCTCTGAGCTCCTCCTGCGGGATGGACGACCACCGCAGCTCCATGGAGGCCTGCGTCACGTCGGCCACGCTGACGTTGGCGGGCGCACTCAGCGGAGCTTCAAAGCGTCAGCAAGCGCTCTTAGTCACCTCTTTTGTCTTTTGACACACCTCCGAGGAGCAAAAATGAGACTCACGTCCTTCCAGGAAGTAAAACTGAGCGCTGGCGTAGGTGACCTCGCTGTTGTTGACGCACTTCAGGTTGCACGGCGACGGCTGGGGGCGCACGTGCAGCCAGACGTCGTACCTCCTGTACGCCTCCAGGCGCTCTAAGGCACACGTCACGCGCGTCAAAGATTGTTATCGGCGTGTTGAACGGCGACATGAAGTCAAACCTGCCACGGGAGACACAGTCCAGGAGTTGTTGGTTTCCTCATAGATGGACTTGTAGGCCGCGGGGTGTCCCTCGGAGCTCCACTCCACGCTGAAGCACTTGTTGGCGCCCACCAGGTCGTCCCTTGAGAAGACGGTGAAAGACGCGTTGCTGTGGACGCTCACGTGCAGCATCCCGTCGCCCCCTGAGCTCGGAAGCGGAGAAAAAGAAATGCAGTGAAAAGCGCTTCGAGACAACGATTAGAGTGAGATGTCGCCCGCCACTGACCGGCGACTTTGGGCGGCACCGTGACGCGGGCGGCGGGCGACTCGCTGGCGTTGTTGAAGGCGCTGACGTCCACGTGGAAGGATGAGAAGGAGAGGACCAGCGTGATGTGAGGCTGCGAGCAGGTCACGTGATCCGACTTAGGATCCCGCGACGGCTCCCCCGACGCCTTGGCCATTCTCACGCGGTAACCATCGGGCACTTCAGCACCGGGGAACTGACGGGGTCAAAGGTCATTTCAGTAGGAACTCAGTAGAAAGACGAGCAGCTCCTCGTGATTTATTCAGACATTTGACATCTTTTAAAAAGTATTTATTGGTTGTTTTATTTATTATCATTATTGTTGTTGTTAATTTCATCCCCCAAAATATTTTTTTAATATTTTTTTTAAATAGAACATATTTTGGGTTAACATTTCCATCCATCCATCCATTTTCTACCGCTTATTTCCTTTCGGGGTCGCGGGGGGGCGCTGGCGCCTATCTCAGCTACAATCGGGCGGAAGGCGGGGTACACCCTGGACAAGTCGCCACCTCATCGCAGGGCCAACACAGATAGACAGACAACATTCACACTCACATTCACACACTAGGGCCAATTTAGTGTTGTCAATCAACCTATCCCCAGGTGCATGTCTTTGGAAGTGGGAGGAAGCCGGAGTACCCGGAGGGAACCCACGCATTCACGGGGAGAACATGCAAACTCCACACAGAAAGATCCCGAGCCTGGATTTGAACCCAGGACTGCAGGACCTTCGTATTGTGAGGCAGACGCACTAACCCCTCTGCCACCGTGAAGCCCACATATATATATATATATATATATATATATATATATATATTGTTTATTAATAATACTAAGAACATTATTACTAATATTCTTACTATAACTATTAATAATCTAGTATCATTATTGACATTATTACTTTATTAGTATTATTAATTAGTATGTATTACTATATTGCTGTTTATTATTCCTATCAACAATAATGTTTTTTGTTTTGTTTATAACATCAATAATGTTGATTATTACTACTATCAACAAAATATTTCGACTTATTGCTTATATTATTGTTTATTTATTACTATCAACAATATTTCTAGTTAAATTGTTTATAATACGTTTTTTATTGTGTAGTTATGTTATAGTTATCAACAATAATACTATCCATATTTCGCGTAATATTGTTTGTTTATAATATTTGATTAAGTAATAAAAATACAATTTGTATCATTATTAATGCATATTATTAGTAGTGTTGTTTATTATATTATAGTTAACAATATTTCTAGAATTACTGCTACTGTAAATTTATTGTTTAACATATTAGTAGTAGTATTTTTGTTGTTTATTTTATTATAGTATTATTATTAACAATAATGAAACAAATAAATGACATTTCTGGTATTTAACTTTTTTTTAAATTGTATTACTGTTGTGACTAATACAAATAGTATCTATATAAAGGAACATTGATTGATTGATTGATATTTGTATTAGTCCATAACCTACTCAGTGGCCCGCCCTGAGATCGGTAGGTTGTGAGTTCAAACCCTGGAGCAGCTCCTCGTGTTTTATTCAAACATTTGACATCTTTTGAAAATTATTTATTGGTTATTTTATTTACTATCATTATTTTTGTTGTTAATTTTCTTAATAACAATATGTATATTTTAATTTATTTAAATATAACATATATTTCTGGTTAATATTTTTTAATTAAATAATACAAAGAACAATATTAATAATCTTACTATAACTATTAATAATCTAGTATCATTATAGACGTTATTACTATATTAGTATTTATAATGAGTATGTATTACTATTATTGCTGTTTATTATTACTATCAACAATATTATTTTTAGTTTTATTGTTTACATCATTATTTATTTATTACTACTATCAGCAATATTTTTCAAATTTTATTGTTTGTATTATTGTTTATTTATTACTAGGAACAATATTTCTAGTTAAATTATTTATTATACTTTTTTATTGTGTAATTATATTATAGTTATGATCAACAATAATGATATTCATATATTTGATATAAGTAATACAAATAATATTTGTATAATAATGCATATTATTAGTAGTATTGTTTAGTATACTATAGTTAACTATAATATTTCTGTAATTACTATTGTTTGTTGTTTAAAATATTAGTAGTATTATTATTGATGTTTATTATATTATAGTTATTATTATTATTACCAATAATAAAACAAATAACCGATATTTCTGGTATCTAACTTTTTTTAAAATTGTATTACTGTTACGACCTACTCAGTGGCCTGCCCTGCGATCGGTAGGTTGTGAGTTCAAACCCCGGCCGAGTCATACCAAAGACTATAAAAAAAAATGGGACCCAGCTTGGCACTCAGCATTAAGGGTTGGAATTGGTGGGTTAAATCACCAAAAATTATTCCTGGGCGAGGCCACCGCTGCTGCTCACTGCTCCCCTCACCTCCCATGGAGTGAACAAGGGGATGGGTCAAATGCGGAGGACAAATTTCACCACACCTAGTGTGTGTGTGTGTGACGATCAGTGGTACTTTAACTTGTGTCATTACTGATAATGTTGCTATTATAATTATTATTACTTTATTCCTAATAAATATAATGTGGATTAATATTGCTAATATCATGATTATTATTATGGATATTATTAGCATTATTGTATATTGTTAATTATAATAAATAGGATTATTAATAATACATATTGTTAATATTAATGAGTATTATTAATGTTAATAATATTAATGTTCATATGATTATTATTATTACTATTATTGTTGAAAGCATTATTGTTATTATTAATGATAATGTCGACATATGTGTATATTATTATTCATGTCATTACTATTACTAAAAAGCCTATGCAAAGAAAAAGATGGATTTAAGTGACAGAGAAGTAAAAAGTATATGCAAATACAGTTTTTAAACATACTTGCCAACCCTCCCGATTTTTCCGTGAGACTCCGGAATTTTAGTGCCCCTCCCGAAAATCTCCCGGGGCAACCATTCTCCCAAATTTCTCCCGATTTCTACCCGGACAACAATATTGGGGGCGTGTGTTAAAGGCGCTGTTTTTTAACGTCCTCTACAACCTGTCGTCACGTCCGCTTTTCCCTCCATACAAACAGCGTGCTGGCCCAGTCATATAATGTGTACAGCTTTTCCTACACTTAAGTGAATGCGAGGCATACTTGGTCAACAGCCATACAGGTCACACTGAGGGTGCCCGTATAAACAACTTTAACACTGTTTCAAATATGCGACACACTGTGAACCCACACCAAACAAGAATGACAAACACATTTCGGGAGAACATCCGCAACGTAACACAACATAAACACAAGAGAACAAATACCCAGAAACCCTTGCAGCACTAACTCTTCCG
Organism: Nerophis ophidion; assembly: GCF_033978795.1. Taxonomy (NCBI): domain Eukaryota; kingdom Metazoa; phylum Chordata; class Actinopteri; order Syngnathiformes; family Syngnathidae; genus Nerophis; species Nerophis ophidion. Next base: position 27,315,283 of record NC_084618.1, on the reverse strand, counting down.
GGATGCTACAATATACACCCCTGCTATCACCAAACCCCACCACCCCCCATGTCCTGAATTCGGAGGTTTTAAGGTTGGCAAGTATGTTTATAAGAGGAAAAATACCGTCCACGCCAGCGAGAGCGTCCTCTGTCCCGTTCCGTCAGCCACCTTGTCTTGGTCCACACGTACAATGACGGGCGGACGGGTCAGTTCTGAAGGCCCAAGAGACTTTGAGTGGCGTTTACACGACAAGATACGCGAAAGAAAGACAGGAAGTGCACCTGCTGGCAGCGTGTAGACGTCGCTCCACGGACACTGAGAGCACTTGTTGCTCGTCTCACATCGCACCTGAACCCGGTACGTCTCCGACGCGTTCACGGGGGCCAGCAGACACACGGCAGCACTCCTATGGCACACCTGAAACGCACACGTGTTGATTTCCTGGCGCGTCGCCTGTAAGACGCTAGCGATGAAGATAAGTGCGAGGAAGAGGAAGCTGATTTACCACAGCCTCACACACAAAACTATGTTTAGAAAACTGTTGAGGCCTCAGGAGAAAACTGAATTATGTCAGCTAAGTTTTAGAAGTAGGATTAGTTGGAAAAAGTATTTACATAAAATCTATCTATCCATCCATCCATTTTCTACCACTTCTCCCTTTTTTGGGGTCGCGGGAGATCGGTGGAGCCTATCTCAGCTGCACTCGGCCGGAAGGCTGGTACACCCTGGACAAGTCCCCACCTCATCGCAGGGCTGGTTGGGTGAATAAGTTGGTGTTAATAGGTTCAGTGAATAAGGTGGTTGGGAGAATAAGTTGGTTTTAAATGGTTTTGGTTGGGTGCATAAGTAGGTGTTAATTGGTTGGGAGAATAAGTTGGTGTTAATTGGTTTTGGTTGGGTGCATAAATTGGTGTTATTTGGTTGGGTGAATAAGTTGGTGTTAATTGGTTTTGGTTGGGTGCATAAGTTGGTGTTAATTGGTTGGGAGAATAAGATGGTGTTATTTGGTTGGGTAAATAAGTTGGTGTTAATTGGTTCGGTGAATAAGTTGGTGTTAATTGGTTGGGAAATTAAGTTGGTGTTATTTGGTTGGGTGAATAAGTTGGTGTTAATTGGTTCGGTGAATAAGTTGGTGTTAATTAGTTGGTGTTATTTGGTTGGGTGAATAAGTTGGTGTTAATTGGTTCGGTGAATAAGTTGGTGTTAATTGGTTGGGTGCATAAGTTGGTGTTAATTGGTTCGGTGAATAAGTTGGTGTTAATTAGTTGGTGTTATTTGGTTGGGTGAATAAGTTGGTGTTAATTGGTTCGGTGAATAAGTTGGTGTCAATTGGTTGGGTGCATAAGTTGGTGTTAATTGGTTGGGAGAATAAGTTGGTGTTATTTGGTTGGGTGAATAAGTTGGTGTTAATTGGTTCGGTAAAGAAGTTGGTGTTAATTATCCATCCATCCATCCATCCATCATCTTCCGCTTATCCGAGGTCGGGTCGCGGGGGCAGCAGCCTAAGCAGGGAAGCCCAGACTTCCCTATCTCCAGCCACTTCGTCTAGCTCTTCCCGGGGGATCCCGAGGCGTTCCCAGGCCAGCCGGGAGACATAGTCTTCCCAACGTGTCCTGGGTCTTCCCCGTGGCCTCCTACCAGCTGGACGTGCCCTAAACACATCCCTAGGGAGGCGTTCGGGTGGCATCCTGACCAGATGCCCGAACCACTTCATCTGGCTCCTCTCGATGTGGAGGAGCAGCGGCTTTACGTTGTTAATTGGTTGGGAAATTAAGTTGGTGTTATTTGGTTGGGTGAATAAGTTGGTGTTAATTGGTTCGGTGAAAAAGTTGGTGTTAATTAGTTGGTGTTAATTGGTTGGGTGCATAAGTGGGTGTTAATTGGTTGGGTGCATAAGTTTGTATTAATTGGTGTTAATTGGTTGGGTGAATGAGGGGTTAATTGGTTGAGTGAGTAAGTTGGTTTTAATTGGTTGGGTGAGTAAGTTGGTGTTAATTGGTTGGTTGATATAAAATCATTAAAGTCATTTCCTATACTAATTGCTAAGTTTGCTAGCGACCTTATCCTGCGTGCGGCCCCCGGCTCCCTTGTGTTGAACGCGGAATGACTGCACGGCATTGGCGTCCTCCTGCGGCCAGTCCACCTCCACCTCCACGCTCTCCGAGTAGCGCTTGAATTTCAGGTGACTTGGCGGCCCGCAGTGAACTGTAAGGTAGAAGGAAGGGTGGGGTCCGTGTTGGCGCGCCAGTTGTGTATGGTTGCTGTGTCATGCTGCTAGCTTAACTAGCCTGTGTGCTAACAAGGTGAAGAGAACGGTTCAGACTTACACAGGCTGTGAGAGTGCGCCCTGAAGACGTCTTTGGTGCAGTTGGAGCCCACCAGCTCCAGAACCTCAGCGGTCATGTCTTCCTCGAAGACCAAGACCCTGGTGACCTTCGTGTCCCTGATGTCCTTCCAGACCCGACAGTCGTCTTTACTACCAACATCAACAACGTGAGTTTTTATACGCGACTCAAACACTCCAAAGGGCCGCCACTGACCTCTGCTGGACGACCAGCATGAAGACAGACGGGGACGACCGGGACGCTCCTTGCCTCCACGTACAGTCCAACTCTCCTGGCGAGTTATGCTTGCCGACGCATTGCAAGTCAGAAACGCCATCTGACACAAAAACACCTGCTGGACTTTTCCGCTGGCTCGTAACTTGTCGACTGTGATGACTCGTTACCTGGCGAGGACACTCGGCAGTGGTGGTACGCGGCCGGGAAGTTGGCTTTTTTGCAGGGCATCCAAACTTAACAGAACATAATCAAACAACGTAAAATGGCTCCCTTCGTGCAAGGTAACGTAACATCCAACAATGTAACAGGACGTCATTGTGCCACATAACATGGTGCAACGGAACGTGACATCGTACAATGGAACAGGACATCACCGTGCAATATGGCGTGACAGGACGTCATCGTACAACGTGAGGGGACATCATCAAATAAGGTAACAGGACTCCCATGGTGCAACGTAACATGGTGCAACGGAGCAGGGTGAAACGGAACAGGGTGCAACGGAACAGGGTGCAACGTAACGTGACATTGTACAACGTAACAGGACATCATACAACATAAAAGCGTAGAACGTAACAGGACGTCATCGTACAATGGAGGGAACATCATTAAACAAGGCAACAGGACTCCCACCGTGCAACGGAACAGGGTGCAACGTAACGTGACATTGTGCAACGTAACAGGACGTCATCGTACAACGTGAGGAGACATCATCAAACAAGGTAACAGGACTCCCACCGTGCAACGTAACAGGGTGCAACGTAACGTGACATTGTGTAACGTAACAGGACGTCATCGTACAAAGTGAGGGGACATCATCAAACAAGGTAACAGGACTCCCACCGTGCAACGTAACAGGGTGCAACGTAACGTGACATTGTGCAACGTAACAGGATGTCATCGTACAACGTGAGGGGACATCATCAAATACGGTAACAGGACTCCCATGGTGCAACGTAACATGGTGCAACGGAGCAGGGTGAAACGGAACAGGGTGCAACGGAACGTGACATTGTACAACGTAACAGGACATCATACAACATAAAAGCGTAGAACGTAATAGGACGTCGTCATACAATGGAGGGGACATCATCACACGAGGTAACAGGACTCCAACCGTGCAACGTAACGTGACATTGTGCAACGTAACAGGACGTCGTCGTACAATGTGAGGGGACATGATCAAACAATGTAACAGGACTCCCATCGTGCAAGGTAACAGGGTACAACGTAACAGGACGTCATCCTACAAACCCCGTTTCATTATGAGTTGGGAAATTGTGTTAGATGTAAACATAAACGGAATACAATGATTTGCAAATACTTTTCAACCCATATTTAGTTGAATATGCTACAAAGACAACATATTTGATGTTCAAACTTAAACATTTTTTTTTTTTTGCAAATAATCATTAACTTTAGAATTTGATGCCAGCAACACATGACAAAGAAGTTGGGAAAGGTGGCAATAAATACTGATAAAGTTGAGGAATGCTCATCAAAAATTTATTTGGAACATCCTACAGGTGTGCAGACTAATTGGGAACAGGTGGGTGCCATGATTGGGTATAAAAGCAGCTTCCATGAAATGCTAAGTAATTCACAAACAAGGATGGGGCAAGGGTCACCAATTTATAAGCAAATTGTCGAACAGTTTTAGAACAATATTTCTCAAAGTGCAATTGGAAGGAATTGAGGGATTTTACCATCTACGGTCCGTAAAATCATCAAAAGGTTCAGAGTATCTGGAGAAATCACTGCACGTAAGCGATGATATTACGGACCTTCTATCCCTCAGGCGGTACTGCATCAAAAACCGACATCAGTGTGTAAAGGATGTCCCCACATGGGCTCAGCAACACTTCATAAAACCACTGTCAGTAACTACAGTTGGTCGCTACATCTGTAAGTGCAAGTTAAAACTCTACCATGCAAAGCAAAAGCCATTTATCAACAACACCCAGGAACGCCGCTGGCTTCGCTGGGTCCGAGCTCTTCTAAGATGGACTGATGCAAAGTGGAAAAGTGTTCTGTGGTCTGACGAGTCCACATTTCAAATTATATTTGGAAACTGTGGACGCGGTGTCCTCCGGAAAAAGAGGAAAATAACCATCCGGATTGTTATAGGTGCAAAGTTGAAAAGCCAGCATCTGTGATGGTATGGGGGTGTATTAGTGCCCAAGGCATGGGTAACTTACACATCTGTGAAGGCACCATTAATGCTGAATTGTCCATACAGGTTTTGGAGCAACATATGTTGTCATCCAAGCAACGTTATAATGGATGCCCCTGCTTATTTTAGCAAAACAATGCCAAGGCACATGTTACAACAGCGTGGCTTCGTAGTAAAAGAGTGCAGGTACTTTCCTGGCCCGCCTGCAGTCCAGACCTGTCTCCCATCGAAAATGTGTGGCACATTATGAAGCGTAAAATACGACAAGAGGCCGGACTGTTGAACAACTTAAGCTGTACATCAAGCAAGAATGGTAAATAATTCCACTTTCAAAGCTTCAACAATTAGTTTCCTCGGTTCCCAAAGGTTTACTGGGTGTTGTTAAAAGAAAATGTGATGTAACACAGTGGTGAACATTCCCCAACTACTTTGGCAAGTGTTGCAGCCATGAAATTCTAAGTTAATTGTTATTTGCAAGAAAAAAAAAAGTGTATGAGTTTGAACATCAAATATCTTGTCTTTGTAGCGCATTCTATTGAATATGGGTTGAAAAGGATTTGCAAATCATTGTAGTCCGTTTATATGTACATCTAACACAATTTCCCAACTCATATGGAAACGGGGTTTGGACAACGTGAGGGGACATCATGCAACATAACCGCGTAGAATGTAACAAAACGTCATCGTACAATGTCAGGGGACATCATCAAACAAGGTTAAAGGACTCCCACCGTGCAACGTAACAGGGTGCAACGTAACAGGGTGCAACGTAACGTGTCATCGCACAACGTAACAGGACGTCATCGTACATTGTGAGGGGACAGCATGCAACATAACCGTGTAGAATGTAACAGTACATGGTCAAATGTAGCAAGACACCATCATGCAACGTAACATTGTTCAACATAACATGACATAGTACAGCGCAACAGGACATCATCAAACAACATAGCAGGTCCCCATCGGGCAACGCAACGTAACATCAGACAACGTAACAGGACATCATCATTCAAGGTAGCAGGACTCCCATCGTGCTCCCTAACAGGACATCATCGTGCAACGTAACATGGTGCAACGTAACGTGACATTGTACAATGTAACAGGACATCATCGTACAACGTGAGGGGACATCATACAACATAAAAGCGTAGAACGTAACAGGACATGGTCAAATGTAGCAAGACACCATCCTGCAATGTAACATCGCGTAATGTAACATTGTTTAACATAACTTTACATTGTACAACGCAAGAGGACATCATCAAACAACGTAGCAGTGCACCATCACACAACATAACCTCGTACAACGTAACAGAACATGATCGTACAACGTAACGGGACTCCCATCGTGGAACATAATAGGACATCATTGTACAATGTAAAAGTGTATAACGTAACAGGACATTGTGAAATGTAGCAAGACACCATCATGCAATCCAACATCGTGCAACGTAACATTCTTCCACATAACACAACATCGAATAACGTAACAGGACATCATTAAACACCGTTGCAGGACACCATCGTGCAAGGCAACATAACATCGTACAACGTAACAGGACATCATCGTACAACGTAGCAGGACATCATCAAACAAGGTAACAGGACTCCCATTGTGCAACGTAACAGGGTGCAACGTAACGTGACATTGTAATGTGACATCATACAGCCTAACAGGACATCACCGTACAACGTAACAGGACATCATACAAAATAAAAGCATAGAACGTAACAGGACACGGTCAAATGTAGCAAGACACCATCATGCAATGTAACATCGTGCAACGTAACATTGTTCCACAAAATATGACATTGTACAACGCAACAGGACATCATCAAACCACGTAGCAGGACACCATCACGCAACGTAACATTGTGCTACGTAACATTGCGCAACGTAACAGGACATCGTCATACAACGCAAGGGGACATTATCAAACCATGTAGCAGGACACCATCACGCAACGTAACATTGTGCTACGTAACATTGCGCAACGTAACGTGACATTGTTGTACAATGTAACAGGACATCCTCATGCAAAGTAAACATTGTATAGCGTGTGACAGGACATAATCATACTACGTAACGGCATATCATCATGCAACGTAATATTGTGTAACGTAACAGGACATCATTCAACATAAGATAAAACGTAAAGACTTCGTACAAGGTAGTAGGACATCATCATGCAATTTAACTGTGCAATGTAGCAGGACATCAACTAATGTAACAGGGCATCATCAAACAACGTAACAGGACATCATCAAATGTAACATGACATCAAACTATGTAACAGGACATAATTTCAATGTAACAGGACATTGTCCAACGTAACAGGACATCATCAATAGTAACAGGAAATCATCAAACAATGTAACAGGACATCATCAAACAAAATAACAGGACATCATCCAACATAACAGGACTTTATCAAAAGATGTAACAGGACATCATCAAACGTAACAGGACTTTATCAAAAGACATAACAAGATATTATCCAACATAAAAGGACATCATCAAACATAAATGGACATCATCCAGTGACGTAACAGGACATAATTTCAGGTTCATTTGTGTGTTCAGTGTCATGTCAAAGAAACATAACAGTTTTGGCACTAGAACTTTCTGAAGAAAGCTTACAGGACTTAAAATGTCTTGTTAATATTAAAAATGATTTGTCATCTCAACATTTTTTGACCGCATCCTGAAACGGATGGAAAGTGAAGCGATAGAGAGGTTACTTAGATCTTTTCAATCAATCAATCAATGCTTATTTATATAGCCCTAAATCACGAGTGTCTCAAAGGGCTGCACAGACCACAACGACATCCTCGGTAGAGCCCACATATTGGCAAGGAAAACTCACCCCAGTGGGACATCGGTGACAGTGACAATGATGACTATGAGAAACCTTGGAGAGGACCGTATATGTGGGCCACCCCATGACACGCCAGGCCCACATATGCTGACGCTGCGTACGTTTGTCAAAGACAACAAAACCACGTGACATCGCTCTCGACTCCTATTGGCCGCAGGAAGTTGTAAACAGGAAGAAGGCATGTTTGCTAAGCTAGCAGCGCTTTAAGAATGCTGAAAAGAAGCGCATATGCTAACATGCTCAAGTATGTTAACATGCTGTTAGAGCTAGTTTAAAAGGGACCATTGACCAAAACGGTCTTAAAGTACCACTTGAGACGTACCAGTGACGTTCTGTCAGGGGACGCAAGTGAGGCAGGGCCTCACTTTGCCTCCGGGGGGGGTAATAGGCTTAACCATAAGATGTTCAAAAACTAAGTAATGAAATAGGTTTATAGGTTGATTGGCAACACTAAATTGACCCTAGTGTGTGAATGTGAGTGCGAATGTTGTTCTGGAATGTTGGTCCTGTGATGAGGTGGTGATTTGTCCAGGATGTACACTGGCTTCCGCCCGATTGCAGCTGAGATAGGCTCCAGCACCTTCCGCGACCCCAAAAGGGATAAGCGGTAGAAAATGGATGGATTTCTCTTTTGGTCTATGCTTTTCTATGTGATTTTGGTGTGATTCCTGTTTATTTTGATCAGTTTCATGGTTAAAATCGTGGAAATTCTGTGTTTCCTGATGAAAATAACACGGCTACACACAAAGTGTATTGCGCGTGTGCGTGCGAGGACGCACGTGCTTGTTCCCGCGGGGGGAAAAGGCGGCATGAGGCAACAAGTACCTCTGCCTCACAGTAGAGGGCGATATATTGTCAACTTACAGTTCAAAAGTTAAGTAGAAGAAAAAAACAACAGAAAACAACTGCTATGCTTCCAGCAAACTGTGACGCTTTTTCACCATTAAAATGGAGGCTTCCAGTTCTAAAATAAGGAATTTTTCAAGACTGGACTTTTTCAATAAAAGCAAGAAATCGTTAATACTGGGAGACCAACGCCAGAGCTGCCTGCCAGGTTTGATTGAAACGTGTGTGTGGTCCGAGGACAGAAAATAATGCGTTAATTTCAAATTGAAAAAATGGCTTTGCTACAAAAAAAAACGTTTTTATTGCTTTCCCTGCATGACTTTTATTCTCAACGAGTGTTTGGACCCAAATGGGATATACTAATCTGTAAAAGCTGCCAAAACGTTTGGAATATGACTTATCAGTCTGGCTCTAAATGAGACTAAATATCAGCATCCACAATGCCAATGTAAAGGAAAGTCGTGAGATATTAAAAGAGCTGATAAACTCCACTTTTGGGGAAACAGGAGCTTCCATTTTGTGGCAATTATCTCAATTGAGAAAGAGAGACATTTTAAAACTCGAAGAAAAAAAGGACGACTTCTACAACAAAGTTGTAGAGATTTTGGTCCAGATGGAAAGGCGAATGGACTTCATTTACAAGTGAAGGTAAGATGTACTGTCTAGTGTAGGGGTCCCCAAACTATGGCTTGCGGCCCGCCTGCGTCCAAGATCCGGCCCGCGAGAAGTCCCAAGTTTAGAAAAAAAAGCTATTTTTCTTTTATTATTATTATTATTATTATTATTATTTTTTTTTTTTTTTAAATATGTCCTTTCTAATAATTTTTCCACTGCGTATTACTCTCAGTGGGCCCCATTCAGCAATAAGTTCCTAACTTATCCTCTTATCTAGCCCCACTATGGACTGGACTCTCACTATTATGTTAGATCCACTATGGACTGGACTTTCACAATATTAGGCTAGACCCACTCGACTTCCATTGCACCGGTCGCCCTAAAGGGGGGGTCACCCACATCCGTGGTCCTCTCACGGTTTCTCATTGTCATCCCACTGGGTTGAGTTTTTCCTTGCCCTGAAGTGGGATCTGAACAGAGGATGTCGTTGTGGCCTGTGCAGCCCTTTGAGACACTTGTGATTTAGGGCTATTTAAATAAACATTTATTGATAGATGATTGAAATTTCTTCATAAGTGATTTCCTAAGAGGAGTCCATTCAAATTCATGACGTGTTCTTAAATGGCCAAATTGTTCCCACCTGCTGTTTTTAAGTTGCTGAATGCCAAATGATTAGCGCTTGCGCGTCTACCATAATTTCAATATAACCACACCCTTATTTTCCCAATATGCATATGTAGACACCTTTAATTACGTAATTTTGCATCGGTAAACACCCTTAATTCCCCATATACACGCACAATTCTGGCGGAAAAGACGAACATTAAACACACGGAGAAGACACAAACAGATTATCCATCCATTTTCTACCGCTTATTTCCTTTGGAGTCGCGGGGGGCGCTGGTGCCTATCTCAGCTACAATCGGGTGGAAGGCGGGGTACACCCTGGACAATTCGCCACCTCATCGCAGGGCCAACACAGATTACAGAAGAGAAAATTGTTTTATCTCGCAGGGGAAATTTATAATGTCAAAACGTAAGACTGCTGAGGTAGCCTAAATACCTGGAAATCACCAAAAATGATTCCCGGGCGCGGCCACCGGTGCTGCTCACTTCTCCTCTCACCTCCCAAGGGGTGAACAAGGGGATATGTCAAATGCAGAGGACAAATTTCACCACACGTACTGTGTGCGTGACAATCATTGGTACTTAAACTTTAAAGTGTTCAAATAGTTATTCGTCACTTTGGGCAAGTAGGTCTACATGCACAGAAAGATCCCGAGCCCGGGATTAAACCGAGGACTACTCAGGCCCTTCGTATTGTGGGGCACATGCACTAACCCCTGTCCCACCGTGCTGCCCAGGCAAATCATAGTGTCTAAAAATACACTTTTCCATCGACAACGTGTCATCATCGCACTCGGGCAAGCATGCAGCAAGTGCATGCTCTTTCAGTCAGTTAGTGCGCGAGGAATATATATACAGTATATATTTATATATTTATGTACACAGCCCGACCCCGAGCCAAATTGTTTTAACCCAATGTGGCCCCCAAGTCAAAACGTTCGGGGACCCCTGCTTTAGTGTCTGCTCTGCAGTTGCTGTGTTAATTGTGTGCTAAGTATGTTGAAATCAGTGACCTGCGGCCAGGGGAGGCACTGCCTCACTTGTGATCGTGCAAAGAAATAAAGTATATAATGATAAATAATTGTAATTGCGATGAGGTGGCGACTTGTCCTGGGTGTACCCTGCCTTCCGCCCGATTGTAGCTGAGATAGGCGCCAGCGCCCCCCGCGACCCCGAAAGGGAATAAGCGGTAGAAAATGGATGGATGGATGGAATTGTAATTGTTAGTTTTTAATTTTCATTTAGCTTCACCAATTTGGATTATTTTTTTCTTCAAAATCGCTTAATTTTTTGCAATCCCTCGTAAACTTCTCTGTCTGCCGTGCCGTCAGAGCGCGTCCTTGTCTGGTGTGTTGCTGAGCGTTCAAAACGGCAGAGAAAAAAGTCTGAGGCGAGGGAAACCGTTCTCGCGTCATGATCAGAGACGTACGGTGGCGTAAGAGAGTCAAGTGCCGCAGCGAGTAACATGTTTCGTGTGTTGGTTGAGCCATCAAAACAGCAGGGAAAAAAGTTTGTGGTGAGGCAAACCGTTCTCGTGCCTCACGAGAGGGGCGCTCATGATCACAGACATACTGTACGGTGGCATCAGCGAGTAAGTGCCGCAGCAACTTATTTCTTCCGTCTCGTGCACCGCGACTTTCAACATGGATGACTACGTTTCCGCAGTTTTCTAAAGTGGACATTTTTAAGTGAAGCAGGCGATACAGTGGGGCAAAAAAGCATTTAGTCAGCCACCGATTGTGCAAGTTCTCCCACTTAAAATGATGACAGAGGTCTGTAATTTTCATCAAAGGTACACTTCAACGATGAGAGACAGAATGTGAAAAAAAAAAATATCCAGGAATTCACATTGTAGGAATTTTAAATAATTTATTTGTAAATTATGGTTGAAAATAATTATTTGGTCAACCATTCAAAGCTCTCACTGATGGAAGGAGGTTTTGGCTCAAAATCTCACGATGCATGGCCCCATTCATTCTTTCCTTAACACGGATCAATCGTCCTGTCCCCTTAGCAGAAAAGCAGCCCCAAAGCATGATGTTTCCACCCCCATGCTTCACAGTAGGTACGGTGTTCTTGGGATGCAACTCAGTATTCTTCTTCCTCCAAACACGACGAGTTTCGTTTATACCAAAATGGATACATGGATGATACAGCAGAGGATTGGGAGAATGTCATGTGGTCAGATGAAATCAAAATAGAACTTTTTCGTATAAACTCTACTTGTCGTGTTTGGAGGAAGAAGAATACTGAGTTGCATCCCAAGAACACCGTACCTACTGTGAAGCATGGGGGTGGAAACATCATGCTTAGGGTCTGTTTTTCTGCTAAGGGGACAGGACGATTGATCCGTGTTAAGGAAAGAATTAATAGGGCCATGTATCGTGAGATTTTGAGCCAACACCTCCTTCCATCAGTGAGAGCTTTGAATGGTTGACCATATACTTATTTTCCGCCATAATTTACAAATAAATTCTTTAAAATTCCTACAATAAGAATTCCTGTTTTTTTTTTCACATTCTGTCTCTCACAGTTGAAGTGTACCTATGATGAAAATCACAGACCTCTGTCCTCTTTTTAAGTGGGAGAACTTGCACAATCGGTGGCTGACTAAATACTTTTTTGCCCCACAGCAATTACTAAAGGAAGACCAACGCCGGAGCTGAATGGTTTGTTTCAATCAGCAGGACGGAAAGTTGCTCGCTCTTTTCCAAACTGACTTTTTTTAAACCTGTGGAACTATGTGGACTCAAATGGGATTTTGTGACCTAAAGAATTTGCAAAGAAGCCTCACCAAACATGAGCGGTCGGCCGCTCATATTCAAAGCTAGATTGCGCTAAAAACGTTTGGGATGACGAGGATAAACTTGGCTTTGGATGAACAGCGGTGACTCAACATCAGTGTCCGCAATGCTAGGGTAAAAGAGAACGGAGCGATTTTAAAAAATGTCATCAATGCGACCTGCTTCCTCGCCAAACAGCAGCTCCCATTTCGTGGAAATGATGAGAGTAGGAGCTCTGCTAATCGCGGCAACTATGTTGAACTCTTAAAAGACTTTTAAAACTGAAGGAAGTGAAGGAGGACTTTTACCTGAAAGTGATGGATATTTTTATCCAGAAGGACCGGCGCATGGACTTCATTTATAAGTCAAGGTGAGACGGCGTTTTTAATGAAACTGTGGGCGACAGTTTGTATGTGTAAAGAATGCAGAAATGAAAGATAACCCGTAAACTGCTGCCAATCAAATGGCAAATAATCATACTGTATATTTGTAAATCTGATTCTAATTACGTCAATGCCTCACCAGCTATAAACCTCACCGCACGTCGCTGGTTGAAATATCTTATTCTTGCATCATATTGTGTGCTTTTTTGATTTTGAGTCCGTGCTATTGCGTGATACTGTCATGTTTGTAAATCTGACTAGTGGGTCGGGTGCCTCCCCAACCTCAAACCTCACTGCACGTCACCGAGATGCACCCAACCAGTATGAATGTTCCAGATGATTAGAACCAGTGTGGAAGTGAAGTCAGAACTGGTTCCAAGCCACCAAACATCCACAAAAGAACGGGAAAGGAGCGACTCAGGAAGGGAAAAACACACCTGGCGAGGACGTCCCGCGGTGAGCCAGAATCCCACCTGAGACAAGGAGGTTAGAGTTGAACGGACAAGTTACGCTTGGGGACGCGTGACTCACCCAAGAAGAAAAGAAGAAGACGCCGCGGCCCCAACATGATGATGGCGAACTCGAAAGAAGAAAAGACGATCAAACTTGAGAAGACATCTTTCTACTTCTGCTTTCCACAAATAAAGCTTGAGCCTCGCGTCTTGCAGACGTTCGTGAGAGAGTGAGGAGTGGGTGACGCCGGGACAAAAACTCACAGGAAATCCTTCACACTCTGATGCCTTCTACTTAGTCACTTGAAAAATGTCACATGCATCATCCTTAATGGCAAATGTTGGCCTTTTTGTCATCACTAATCTTTGCTGTCGTGTCCAAAATCGAACTTCTTGTCAACGTGCCACTTCCTCTAATCGTTATCAAGATTCTCTTCTTCACCCCCACACAACATTTCCTCTCCAGGCACCAAAAACTACACTTTTTCATTCTGACACAACAACTTTTAAATACATTTAACAACTTTTGAATACTTTCAACAACTTTTTAAATACAAACCCCATTTCCATATTAGTTGGGAAATTGTGTTAGGTGTAAATATAAACAGAATACCATGAATTGATTAACGTGTACTACGACTTAAGTTGAAAAACTACTATTTAATGGTCAATTGTACGGAATATGTACTGAACTGTACAATCTACTAATAAAAGTATCAATCAATCAAAGAATACAATGATTTGCAAATCCTTTTCAACACATATATTTAATTGAATGCACTACAAAGACAACATATTTGATGTTCAAACTCATAATCTTTTTTTTATTTTTGTAAATAATAATTAACTTGTAATTTCATGGCTGCAACACGTGCCAAAGTAGTTGGGAAAGGGCATGTTCACCACTGTGTTACATCACCTTTTCTTTTACCAACACTCAATAACGTTTGGGAACTGAGGAAACTAATTGTTGAAGCTTTGAAAGTGGAATTCTTTCCTATTCTTGTTTTATGCAGAGCTTCAGTCGTTCAGCAGTCCGGGGTCTCCGCTGTCGTATTTTACGCTTCATAATGTGCCACACATTTTCGATGGGAGACAGGTTCTGGATTGCAGGCGGGCCAGGAAAGTAACCACACTCTTTTCTTACGAAGCCACGCTGTTGTAACACGTGCTGAATGTGGCTTAGCATTGTCTTGCTGAAATAAGCAGGGGCCTCCATGAAAAGGACGGCGCTTAGATGGCAGCATATGTTGTTCCAAAACCAGTATGTACCTTTCAGCATTAATGGTGCCTTCACAGATGTGTAAGTTACCCATGCCTTCGGCACTAATGCACCCCCATACCATCACAGATGCTGGCTTTTCAACTTTGCGTCGATAACAGTCTGGATGGTTCGCTTCCCCTTTGGTCCGGATGACACGATGTCAAATATTTCCAAAAACTATTTGAAATGTGGACTCGTCAGACCACAGAACACTTTTCCACTTTGCATCAGTCCATCTTAGAAGATCTCGGGCCCAGAGAAGCCGGCGGCGTTTCTGGATGTTGTTGATAAATGACTTTCGCTTTGCATAGTAGAGCTTTAACTTGCACTTACAGATGTAGCGACCAACTGTATTTAGTGACTGTGGTTTTCTGAAGTGTTCCTGAGCCCATGTGGTGATATCCTTTAGAGATTGATGTGAGGTTTTGATACAGTGCCGTCTGAGGGATCGAAGGTCACGGTCATTCAATGTTGGTTTCCGGCCATTCCGCTTACGTGGAGTGATTTCTACAGATTTTCTGAACCTTTTGATGATATTATGGACCGTAGATGTTGAAATCCCTAAATTTCTTGCAATTGCACTTTGAGAAACGTTCTTAAACTGTTTGACTATTTGATCACGCAGTTGTGGACAAAGGGGTGTACCTCGCCCCATCCTTTCTTGTGAAAGACTGAGCATTTTTTGGGAAGCTGTTTTTATACCCAATCATGGCACCCAACTGTTCCCAATTAGCTTGCACACCTGTGGGATGTTCCAAGTAAGTGTTTGATGAGCACTCCTCAACTTTATCAGTATTTATTGCCACCTTTCCCAACTTCTTTGTTACATGTTACTGGCATCAAATTCTAAAGTTAATGATTCTTTGCAAAAGAAAAAATGTTTTTTAGTTTTAACATAAAATATGTTGTCTTTGTAGCATATTTAACTGAATATGGGTTGAAAACACAATTTCCCAACTCATATGGAAATGGGGTTTGTACATTCAACAAGTTTTAAGTACATTTCGATACATTTAACAAGGTTCAAATACATTTAACAATGTTTGAATACATTTAATAACGGTTAAATACATAAAACAACGTTTAAATACATTCAACAACTTTTCAAATACATTTAACAAGTTTTAAATACATTTAACAACATTTAAATACATTTGATAAGTTTTAAATACTTTCAACAACTTTTAAATGCATTTAACACTTTTTAAATACTTTTTACAACTTTTAAATATTTTAAAACAATTCAAAAACATTCAATAGTCTTTAAATACATTTAGCACGTTTTCAATACTTTCAACAACCTATAAATATATCTCACAAGTTTTAATTACATTTCAATACATTTAACATTTTTTAAATACATTAAACACGTTTTAAATACATTCAACAACTTTTAAATATATTTAAAAAGTTTTAAATACACTTAAATATTTTCAACAACTTTTAAACACACTTAAGTTTTAAATCCATTCAACAAATTTTAAATACAGTACATTTAACACGTTTTATATACATTTAACAATTTTAATTATATGCTACAATTTTAAATACATTTAACAAGTTGCAAATACATTTACCAAGTTTTATATATATTTTACATTTTTACATACATTCAACAACAACTTTTAAGTACAATTTGACAATTTTTAAATAACTAACATTTTTTAATAGATTTAACAGCTGTTTTATATATGCCACAATTTGATGTACGTTTAAAAAGTTTGAAAACATATTCCACAGTTTTAAATACATTTAACTTGTTTTCAAATAATTAAAAAAAGTTTTATATACATCTAGCAAGTTTTAAATACATTTAACATTTTTTAAATATATTTAACAACTTTTAAAAATGTGCCAAAAAATCAAGTACGTTTAACAAGTTTTAAAATATACGCCACACTGTTAAATACATTTAACAAGTTTTAAATACATTATAAAACTTGTAAATATATTTAGCAAGTTTTAAATACATTCAAAAACTATTAAAAATACTTAGCAAGTTTTAAATAGATTCAAACACTTTTAAATAAATGATACACGTTTATAATTGACTGTATTTATATTATTCACATGTGAATAATGCTGTATAATAGACTGTATTTATAGTATTCACATGTGAATAATGTATGATAGACTGTATTTATATTATTTACATGTGAATAATGCTGTATAATACTGTATTTATACTATTCACATGTCAATAATGTTTATATTATTCACATGTAAAAAATACCCAAGTGTTTATTATTTATTGTGAGCGAACTGTGGTGCTGAATTACCCCCAGGGATCAATACAGTACTTTCTATTTTATTAAATGTATTTAACAATGTTTAAATGTATTTAAACTCATGTCACAATTTCAAATACATTGAAAAAGTTTACAAATACATGGCGTCACAATCCCACATCACATTACAGTTAGGACTGTTATTTTCCTGTGTTTAAAGTAATTTCCTTTCCCGGTGCTCTTGTTTTGTCAGTACTTCCTGTTTGGGCTCTGCGTTTTGAAGCAACTTTACTTTTTGTTCCTTGTCATTCCAGCGCACTTGTGCCTCGTTAATTACTTCCATTTAGCTCCACCTGATTAAATACATTTAAAAAAATTTTTTTATTTATTATAAACGTTTAAATACATGCCAAAAATCAAACATGTTTAAAAATATATGCCACACTAGTAAATACATTTAACAAGTTTTAAATATATTTAACAACCTGTATAAGCAAGTATTTAACAACTTTTACATATATGCCACAATTTGAAATACATTCAACATTTTTAAACAATTTTGAATACATATGTATATTTAAATACATACCACAATTCTATGTATATGGAAAATAAGAGTTATAAATACACGTTTTGAATACATGAGACAGTTTTAGAACACTAGATTGAAGCTGTAAATACATTTAAAGTTGGAAATTACACCGACAAGTTTTAATTACATGCCATAGTTTTAAATATATTTAACAAGTTTTAAATACATTGAACAGGGCTTCAATTCCTGCAAAAATTTAACACATAAAAGACTATACATGTTTTGTATATATATGTTATGTACCATAACACAGTAGACTGTAATAATAATATATTTTTTAATAATTTACAAAATACATAGTAATATATACTAAAACGGTACCCTGCCTTCCGCCCGATTGTAGCTGAGATAGGCGCCAGCGCCCCCCGCGACCCCGATAGGGAATAAGCGGTAGAAAATGGATGGATGGATGGGTTTTATTATGTAGTGAACCGTTTGAGATTTAGTCTGTAAAAGTGCAAACGTGAACGATAAGTCATCAGTTCATACGATTTTTTTACTTAGTGTTATTCTAAGTCTGCATCACGTGACTAACAGACTGCATTCTAATTGGCTGGCGACAAATAACGATTGTTTTGAGACGTGTTTTATGGTTGTTGCCTTTTCGGTCATCTTTCTTCATATCAGCGTATATTTACTATTTTTAATGTTATTCAAAAATATAAAATTGGCTTACTTGTGACACTGGCTGTCATGGTATGTTCCGTTAGATGTGATGGACGTTGTTGACTTGTTCGTGAAGCACGTTTATTTTGCCTGCTATTAAAATCCAGTCCACAAGGTGGCAGTAGCGTGGCATATATGACGTGTTTTTTCAACCCCCAAGCCGACGTCATCTCTCCGCGACACGCCAACCCGCAGAACAACTCGCCGAAATCAACTTTTCATGCCGCTTTTATGTAGTTTTCTGTAAGTTGGAGGTAAAAGTGAAATAGTTTTAATTGGAAATCGACTGAATGAAAGTCTTATTGGGAAAAAAAGGTGCGTATGAACAGTTTGCGAGAAGGCGGAGTAACGCCACGTTAAAATTGTATTTTTTTTTTCGTCACCATTTTTCTTTTTCACGCCCTAAAAGTGTTCATTCAGCATGAATGAAGAAGGTAAGACCTAACATTTTACATATTGTCACTCATATAAAACACCCATTTCTACTTGACTGTGTCTGACATAATGTAACATTGCGAGTAATTGTTATAAAAAGCACCTCCCCGCTACCCCAAAGAAGGGACAAGCGGTAGAAAATACATGGATTTAATTTCAATACAACCAGTAAATAAGTTACATTCAAACAATGTGTCTATACATCACGCTTTTGCAGGACATCATGTCTATGTGCAAATTGTAAATAGAAAGTACATTAAAAACCTGTTTGTGCTGTCAGAGCTGGTGGAGAACTTCCGGGCTCAGATGAGGAACGATCCGGATGTGGCGTCCGCCGTGGCCGCCATCCGCACCCTGCTGGAGTTCCTGAAGAGAGACCAAGGTGGCGTTAATATTCCCGCTCAGGTATATTTACACCATCGTGACTTTCTGGTTGGTCTGATCCCGCCTCGTCTTCCCGTACAGGTGAGACCCTCCTGGGACTGGGAGAGAGTCTGAAGTGGGCCACGGATCGTCTGACCGCCGTGGATTCATCCGTGGCCTTGTCGTCTGGCGGCGAGCTCTTCCTGCGCTTCATCAGCCTCACGTCGCTGGAGCACCAGGTAAACGCGCGCTAATGTTCTACAAGCCTAGATCTACACACTACTACACAATTCAATGTACGATGTATTGGTTATGGGGTGCTGCAAAGCAAGGAGAAAAACCCAAAACCTAATAAATCACACATTTGATCGTTTGTTGTGTGGAAAATGCGTTATTTAGTGAAACCCACTACTACCCATCATGCAGTCTGATCGTTTATATATCAATGATGAAATATTAACATTGCAACACATGCCAATACGACCTTTTTAGTTTACTAAATTGCAATTTTAAATTTCCTGGGAGTTTCGTCTTGAAAACATCGTGTAATGATGACGTCACGGGTTTTAAGGAAATATGAGCGCTGCGCACACACACAGCTAAAAGTCGTCTGCTTTAACCGCATAATTACACAGTATTGTGTTGCTGAATCTTTTGCAATTTGTTCAATTAATATTGGAGAAGTCACAGTAGAAAGATGGAGTTGGGAAGCTTTAGCCTTTAGCCACACAAACACACAGTGATTCCTTGTTTAAAATTCCGTGAGGTGAAATTTTACTATGGATCAGAGCG
Source organism: Nerophis ophidion (assembly GCF_033978795.1). Taxonomy (NCBI): domain Eukaryota; kingdom Metazoa; phylum Chordata; class Actinopteri; order Syngnathiformes; family Syngnathidae; genus Nerophis; species Nerophis ophidion. The sequence continues at coordinate 27,295,642 of NC_084618.1, read as the reverse complement.
CGGCCAAGCAAACATGAATCACGGCGGAATGTCAACCAGCAGGCTTCGGTGAGAAAATTGTGGTAAAAAGTTGCTTCTTACCGGATATCAGCTGAGCTTGTGCCGTCCATAGCTGCCGTCGACTTCCCTGAGGCACTGCGCGTCAAGACACCCGTGGACACACCTCCGACTATCAGGTACTATTAAACTCACTAAAACACTAGCAACACAATAGAAAGATAAGGGATTTCTCAGAATTATCCTAGTAAATGTGTCTAAAAACATTGGAATAGCGTTTTTTTTTTTTTTTACTTTTTTTTTTTTTTTTTTCTAGTCCGTCGCTATCAATATCCTCAAACACAAATCTTTCATCCTCGCTCAAATTAATGGGGAAATTGTCGTTTTCTCGGTCTGAATAGCACTTTTTGTTGGAGGCTCCCATTAAAATCAATGTGAATATGTGAGGAGCCCCCACACTTGTGACGTCATCGTCTGCGACTTCCGGTAGAGGCAGGGCTTTTCTCTTAGCACCGAAAGTTGCGAACTTTATCGTGGATGTTCTCTACTAAATCCTTTCAGCAAAAATATGGCGATATCACGAAATGATCAAGTATGACACATAGAATGGACCTGCTATCCCCGTTTGAATAAAAAACATCTCATTTCAGTAGGCCTTTAATGCGTACCATATAATATAACCCCCCCCCCCACGCTTTGATCTTGGGCACGTTGATATGGCCTTTTTTTAATATCTCAATATTTTTAGGGCATATCAGGATACATGATATATATCTCGATATTTTGCCTTAGCCATGAATGAACACTTGATGCATATAACCACAGCAGTATGATGATTCTATGTGTCTACATTAAAACATTCTTGTTCATACTGCATTAATATATGCTCATTTTAAACTTTCATGCAGAGAGGGACACCAGTACTAAGTCAATTGACCAAAACTGTATTTATTATTCAGTTATTAAGAGGTGGCACAAACATTCATGTGATTTCAAAACAGAAAGTGCAAGATTGTCAGAGACATTTTAAAACAAGCTATGAGTCCACTTTTGTGCATGATGTCACTAAGATGACATATAAAAACAACACTTAATTAAAGTGCACTTTTTGTACAGAATGCCACTACAATAGTTTAAAACAAATAAAGTGCACTTATTTGCATAATGACATACAAGATATTTCAATAACTGTCAAATAAAAATGAGCTGCATAATAGGAAATCAGATAGTGTATGTCCTTCGCTCCTGCAAACATTATCTCCTTCTGTTGTTGAATTTTTTTTTCATACAGTGTTGATATGGAAATGGTTGCTTCGGCATTTTGTGGGTGTGGCACCGAACAGAGATGTTGACATGCAGAGTTTCAAGTACTCTTCATTCTCTAGCGGGTGACTTTTCAAATAATGCTACTTATTAGCAGTAATGCTTTTTTTTTGTAGCAACGCTTTTGCCCCACCCTTGACAAATTACGGTTGTCTGTTTGACATCTTTCCGTTTAAATCCAAACCACCGACCCCCGCTGTTTTTCTTGGGAATTCATTCTTCCTTCATTTGTTACCAGATTCTCACCTTTTTTCTCTCGTATTACCACTCGCACCACAGCTAACGTTACCCATGCTGCTACCTCTCTGCTCCGCGAGGGCGTATATGTATGTGATGTATTTTAGAAGATGCGCTTGTTTTATGTCTCTGTGAGAAGGAGAGGAAAGACAGAGTGATAAAACCCTGTAGTGTAATGCCAAGAAGCTAAAAGCAACTGCGTGAGAACATATATTTGAATATCACGATATAGTCATTTTCTATATCGCACAGAGACAAGCCCTACTTTGAACCCTGTGGCGAATTAAACGTTGCGGGCTGATTTATGGATAAGGTTTTCTACTAAACAACTAGTTTTAATATAACACCAACAGAGACACTGAAAAGGAGGGTTATTTTTTGTGCTACGGCGTTATCCTTCGAACGATTTCGCCCACTGCAGGTGCTGCAGGTTGACAGATACTTCCTGTTTTGTTCCTTAAACCGGAAGTATAACCATTCATAGCGTTTTTTGCTCAAAAGTAGAGGTGTTCGATAATGGCTTTTTTGCAGATATTCCGATATTGTCCAACTCTTAATTACCGATTCCGATATCAACCAATACTGATGTATACAGTTGTGGAATAAACACGTTATCATGCCTACCTTTGTTGTGATGATGCCCTACTGGATGCATTAAAAGATGTAACAAGGTTTTCCAAAATAAATCAACTAAAGTTGTGGAAAAAAATGCCAACATGGCACTGCCATATTTATTATTGAGGTTTTGTTGATCTTGAGTTAAGCGCTAAAAGTAAAAAAAGAAATACCGTATGACTTATTTTTAACACTTCTATGAGTGGAGCCTTTTTGGATCCCAGGGAATTTTAGTGTTTTAACCTCTTAAGACCCAAGCTGTTTGTTTACATGCTTTTTCTTATTTCTCTTTGCTATTTGGGCTTATTGGACCCTAATTAAAATAAAAACTAAGAATCATCTTTTTATATGATGTACTTAGTCCATAAGTAACAAACGTATACTTCATGTTTAGTGACATGCTAATTTTTCCAAATTCCATTGTACGTTATACTCTTCTGACACCACCAGAAGGCAGTGTAAGTGTCCACATAAGTGGCCATAAGACCCCAATTAAGTAGTGTACACATATTTGGAAATAAAGCTAAAAGGTGCTGTCCACACATGTGGCCAACTAAGCCAAAGAAAAAAATTTAATGAATATTTTGGGGCGGCAAATATTGCATATTTTGTATTTTTGCCATAAACATGGTTTTCTTCAACAAAAAGGGCATAAAACACGAAATAGAGAAAACATGTTAAATCTAGAGATAAATGTGAAGTTGATCCAGAGATTGAAGCGTTAAAAAAACAAACAAAAAAAACCCCTTTTGATTTCAAATGTTTATGTGTGCCCAAGTCAAAACTTGAGGTTAGCCCTAATGATTAAAAAAAAAATCTAAACTTTTTTGGGGATTTGAAAATGTAAAATATCCAAATGGCCTCTGTAAGGTTTGGAAAAAGTTCTAAAAGCATCCGTTTGATCTCAAACAACCACCTGGATGCCTCTTTGCTTGCCATGGTGGTTGCTGGCACCACACAGGAAGCAGAGTTGCTCATTTGTACATTTACTGCTAGTAAAATGTGATTTTTATCAGACTAAACACTCACAGGCCCCAATGTGACCTCAACCTCACTTGCATGCAAACTTTGATAAAATGAAAACACAGGAAGTTGACCTGGAGGCCATTGCTAGTACGACGGCGTGGCGCTGTGGGAGAGTGGCCGTGCGCAACCCGAGGGTCCCTGGTTCAATCCCCACCTAGTACTAACCTCGTCACGTCCGTTGTGTCCTGAGCAAGACACTTCACCCTTGCTCCTGATGGGTGCTGGTTAGCGCCTTGCATGGCAGCTCCCTCCATCAGTGTGTGAATGGGTAAATGTGGAAGTAGTGTCAAAGCGCTTTGAGTACCTTGAAGGTAGAAAAGCGCTATACAAGTATAACCCATTTATCATTTATTTATTTACAAAATAAAATAAAAATCGCAAGACTTTGAAAGTTAGTTTGTTAATATAATGTATAAATGGATGTATATAGTGTAATATATTTGGGAGGGCTGTAACCTTTTTATTAGAGGTGTCCGATAATGGCTTTTTTGCCGATATCCAATATTCCGATATTGTCCAACTCTTAATTACCGATTCCGATATCAACCGATACAGATATATACAGTCATGGAATTAACACATTATGATGCCTAATTTTGTTGTGATGGCCTGCTGGATGCATTGAACAATGTAACACGGTTTTCAAAATAAATCAACTCAAGTTATGGAAAAAAATGGCAACATGGTACTGCCATATTTATTATTGAAGTCACAAAGTGCATTATTTTTCTTAACATGCCTCAAAACAGCAGCTTGGAATTTTAGAGCATGAGCAGGTTGAAGTGGGTGGGGCTGGGGTGGATATATTGTAGCGTCCTGGAAGAGTTAGTGCTGCAAGGGCTTCTGCGTATTTGTTCTGTTGTGTTTATGTTGTGTTACGGTACGGACGTTCTCCAGAAATGTGTTTATCATTCTCGTTTGATGTGGGTCCACAGTGTGGCGCATATTTATAACAGTGTTAAAGTTCTTTATACGGCCACCCTCAGTGTGACCTGTATGGCTGTTCAACAAGTATGCGTTGCATTCACTTGTGTGTGTGAAATGACATAGATATGTGACTGAGCAGTGCCTTTAAGGTTGATTGGCGATCTGTACTTCTCCCTACGTCAATGTACCACTCCTTACAGCGGCATTTTAAAAAGTAAAACATTTTACTTTTAGAGACCGATACCAATAATTTCCAATATGACATTTTAAAGCGTTTATCGGCCGATAATATTGGACATTCCTACTTTTTATGGCTGTTAAGACAACAAGACACGGACATGAGTGTGGATCTACGTTAGCTTTATTATTCATCTCGCGTGTAGGCAAATGCGCTACAGTGTCAATTCCGATCTTCCAACAGTCAACAATATTCACATATTGCATATAGCCTTTTTTTGCGCACTAATGACGAGTGATGCACCGAAAATAGTGACTAAATATCTATTTCCGCTGGTGACTGCATCTTTCCAGCACACATGAGTGACCTATCTCGTCCGAAGCTCATAAAAAAAAAATCAGATACAGGTCGCATTGCGTTTAGACCAGGGGTCTCAAACATGCGGGCCAATTGCGGCCCGTGAGATGTTATTTTGCGGCCCGCACTTTGATATGACAATTTAATATATGTGCGGCCCGCGAGTTTAATATGAACAGAACTTGACAGCGTCATACTTCCCAAAGTTCACGGGAGTCCCTTTAATATCAGGATATCTATTCTCTGGTAATCCCTGCCGATTTTTACCCAATCAACAATACTCAGGGGGTGCCGCAATGGCACTGTTTTTAACGCCCTCTCAATCCTGTACAGACAGAGTGCAAGCCTATTTGATTGTTACATTTGACTGAGCAGTACACGTGTGATGTTGCAAGACATATTTGGTCAACAGCCATACACGTCACACTGAGAGTGGCCGTTAAAAAAAACTTTAACACTGTTACAAATATGTGCCAGACTGTGAAACCACACCAAACAAGAATAACAAACACATTTTGGGAGAACATCCGCACCGTAATACAACATAAACTCAACAGAACAAATACCCAGAATCCCATGCAGCCCTGACTATTCCGGGCTACAATACACAAATCCACGCTACCACCAACCCCCCATTCCCCAACCCTCCCTACTTGCGTCGGTTGAGGTTGTGTAAATTGCAGCCCGGGAGAGTTTGAGCTGCAAGATGTTCTGGGTATATGTTCTATTGTGTTTAAGTTGTGTTAGGGTGCGGATGTTCTCCCAAAATGTGTGTGTCATTCTTGTTTGGTGTGGGTTGAAAGTGTGGCGCATATTTGTAACAGTGTTAAAGTCGTTTGTACGGCCACCCTCAGTGTGACCTGTATGGCTGTTAAGTACGTCTTGCAGCCACTAACGTTGTTCTGCACAAGTCCCACACAACGTGATTTAGAGTTGTCACTTTAAAGTTAAAGTTAAAGTACCAATGATTGGTGTGGCGAAATTACTCTCTGCATTTGACCCATCACCCTTGATCGACCCCTGGGAGGTGAGGGGAGCAGTGGGCAGCAGTTGTGTTATGTGCGCAATGACGAGTTGTAGAGCACTAGTTCTTTTATAGATGGTACGCTATGTGAAGGTATGCCAAGGGTTAAGTGAGATTTATCAGAAACATTCTAAAAAATAGCAGTCAGTCAAATATACTTAATACATATATTTATTGGATAAAAAATACAACAATGCAATATTCAGTGTTGACAGCTAGATTTTTTGAGGACATGTTCCATAAACATTGATGTTAAAGATTTCTTTTTTTGTGAAGAAATTTTTAGAATTAAGTTCATGAATCCAGATGGATCTCTATTACAATCCTCAAAGAGGGCACTTTAAGTTGATGATTACTTCTATGTGTAGAAATCTTTATATATAATTGAATCACTTGTTTATTTTTCAACAAGTTTTTAGTTATTTTTATATCTTTTTTTCCAAATAGTTAAAGAAAGACCACTACAAATGAGCAATATTTTGCACTGTTAAACAATTTAATAAATCAGAAACTGATTATGTATTTTACTTCTTTATCTCTTTTTTCCAACCAAAAATGCTTTGCTCTGATTAGGGGGTACTTGAATTAAAAAAATGTTCACAGGGGGTACATCACTGAAAAAAGGTTGAGAACCACTGTTGTAGAGGATGTTAAAGGCAGTGCAGTCACGGCAGCCCTTAATAATGTCGGCCGGGTGAAAATTGGGACAAATTTGGGATAATGGTTGCACCGGTAGATTGTCGGGAGGGTTGGCTAGGGCGGGAAATTCATAGAAGGTGAATTCATTAAAAAGTGCATGTTAGATTTTTTAAGAAATCTTTTCTTGCGGCCCACCCTCACCCAGTTTCTGCATCCAGTGGCCCCCAGGTAAATTGAATTTGAGACCCCTGGTTTAGACTGAAGTCACATTTGAAAAGATCAGATTCCAATCGGATTCAGGACTACCTCCCGATGTGGCGTGAGTCTGATGTTAAAAGATCGAATTTGGAGCGTTTAAGTTAAAGTACTAATGATTGTCAATCACGCACTAAGTGTGGCAAAATTATTCTCTGCATTTGACCCATCTCCCTTGATCACCTCCTGGGAGGTGAGGGGAGCAGTGAGCAGCAGCGGTGGCCGCGACCGTGAATAATTTTTGGTGATTAGACTGGCAAAAAAAATCAACATTGGTAATGTTACTGGCTGAAGTTTAGAATGTGTCCACCACATGAACCAGCAGATGGCGCTGTTTTCTTCCTTTCCAATATTGATGAATTACTGTGAATTGACTGTTATGTAAAGCTAAAAAACGCTGAAGCAGGTGTGGCCCCGTGGGCCCATTTGCAGTCTGCAGAATTTTTTTTTTAACGGCCCGCCGCACATTTTAAAAAGTACCATTACAAAAACACACAAAGTGGAGTAAAAGAGCAAACTGGTGTGATGTAATAGTAAGAAGTTAAACATGTTGACATTAAAAACTAAGCATGAAATAAGCTTTTTCAATGTTAAGACAATATCAATACAAGAACGATACTGATAACCAGAGGTGTGGAATCGAGTCACATGACTTGGACTCGAGTCATGAATTTAATGACTTTAGGAGGTTAGAGTTGACAGGACAAGTGGACAACTTGGACTTGAGCCATTTGATTTGACAAGACTTGCTACTTTCGCCAACACCCAAAGATTAAAAAGTGCAGGACTTTGGACTTGACTTGAGACTTTCCAGTCTTGAGTTTGGACTTGACTCGGGACTTGAGGGCAAAGACTTGAGTCTTACTTGTGACTTGCAAAACAATGACTTGGTCAATAACTTATTAATGTATTATTTTTCTAATCTAATTTATTCATCTTTCTTTTGGCTGGCTTTGGGGCAGCTTCTCGAACATTGATCACAATGGCTCTCAATACACCGTCATAGGCTGTTAAAGTTTGATGTCTTGAAGCGTGATGAGCCTTTTTTTTTTCCCGCCGAATGTCTTGGAACATTCGGTGCCAATAGCACGCAAAATGTCTTATTTCTGAAACAGTGCGGTAGTCCCAAAGGAAGGTCATCTTGGTTTACAACAGGCCTGGGCAATTATTTTGACTCGGAGGGTAAAACTTAGAGAAAAAAATGAGTCTAGGGGCTGGGATATCTGATTTTTAGGAACACTAATACAAAACCTCACAATGATGTCTGATTGAATGCTATAAACCAGGGGTAGGGAACCTATGGCTCGCGAGCCAGATGTGGCTCTTTTGATGACTGCATATGGCTCTGGGATAAATCTGAGCTGACATTGCTTAACACGATGAATAATGAATAATTCCACTTGTAATCACAGTGTTAAAAATAATGTTCAAAATATAAAACATTGTCATGCATTTTTATGTTCAAGAAGTTGGTAAGAAGTCATTTATTTATTATTGGTTAGGGTGGGGCGTGCCCTCCAGGGGGTTATTCAGACAACCAAGCACTGACATGAGAGCCTGTTTCAGGGTTACAATATTGTTTTTTTTTCCAATAAGTCTCTCAGTTGCTTTCCAGCAATTGTCTATTTCTCTTTCGTTCTCGCTCGCGCTCTGGTTTCTATCCCCAAGCCCATCACTCCTCCTGGCTGCTGCTTATAACATAGCGACATGTGATCAAATAAAAAGTCCCAGGTGGGCCGTCTACGCACCTGTCGCTGATTTTGAGGCCGGTACTGGCAACACCCCGCTTCGCTGCAGGCCACGCCCCCTCCACAGTTAGCTTCAGAATGACAATATTATTACAAAGAATAAGAGACCTCTCTAGAAATGTTGGTCTTTCTTAAAAATGCACACGTTTTGTTGTGTTCAGTGTTAAAAAAATATTATATGGCTCTTACGGAAATACATTTTAAAATATTTAGCTTCCCGACCCCTGCTATAAACGTTATGACAGACCGCCTAAAAAACATAATGGAATTTATAATTTTTTTACACCCAGAATGTACATGAAAATAAAGAATGTGGGATTTACAATATTGACTGTGAAGAATAAAACACTGAATATTGACGGCGTATGAACATCACACCCCCTCTCGATCGACATCTTTTACAATCACGCAAAATGCAACAAACACGGCAAAATTTGAACGCGAAGGGGTAAAAAAAAAAACGCCTACAATTTGATACATCTAATACATCACTAAACTTTAGAACTTTGTTGTAAAAAAATCTCCTTCCATATCTGTCCCTGACACCTGCATTTCAGGCTGGCTGCTCTGGAAACACTCTGTGGAAACGCTCCCCACCCACACTGCTTGGTGCCTCTTCTGAGCTGCTGTGATTTGGATGACCATAGTAACTAGTATTTCATGCAAAAGCACATATTCCAACCATCAAAATACTTTGTATAGTTCAAGAATTACAGTCATTAGAAAACATGACTGCACATCAGAATGGCAGCTACACTTTCCATTTTAAAGATCTAAAAATAATATTTGGGAATGTCCTGCGGGCCAGATTGAAAAGTTTAACGGGCAGCATGTGGCCCCCGGGCCTTAAAGGGGAACATTATCACAATTTCAGAAGTGTTAAAACCTATACAAATCTGTTCCCAGTGGCTTATTTTTTTTTTTTTTCCTAAGTTTTTTTCAAAATTTTATTCATCATGGAAAATCCCGAAAAAAGGCTTTAAAGTGCCTGATTTTCGTTATCTTTAAATCCATCGTCCATTTTCCTGTGACATCATTTAGTGATGCCAACATGGCCTATAGCACAGCAAGCTATAGCGACATTAGCTCGGATTCAGACTCGGATTTCAGCGGCTTAAGCGATTCAACTGATTACGCATGTATTGAGACAGATGTTAGGAGTATGGAGGCAGATAGCGAAAACGAAATTGAAGAAGAAACTGAAACTATTGAGTGAATAGCTGTTGACGCTATTCAGCGATTGCCTTCGATTGAGTGTCGCAGGATATCCATACATCTCTGTGCCATGTCTGCCTTAGCATCGCCGGTAAAATGTGCAGACCAAACGATCGGTACCTTCGCATCTTGTAACACTGGAGCAACTTAAATCCGTCGATTGGTAAGTGTTTGTTTGGCATTAAATGTGTGTGGAGAGAGGCTAGATGCAAATATAGCTGCAAATGTACATAACATATTAGCATCAATTAGCATGCCGTGCTAATCGAAGCACACTCCACGTAAGTCAACTTGAATCCGTCCCTGATCGTGTTGTTACACCCTCCGACAACACACCGACGAGGAATGATGTCTCCAAGGTACGGAAAACAGTCGAAAAAACGGAAAATAACAGAGCTGATTTGACTTGGTGTTTGTAATGTGTTTGAGAAAATGGCGGATTGATTACTTAGGTGACGTCACAACGAGAGCGAATAATAGAAAGGTGTTTAATTCGCCAAAATTCACCCATTTAGAGTTCGGAAATTGGTTAAAAAACATATGGTCTTTTTTCTGCATAATCAAGGTATATATTGACGCTTACATAGGTCTGGTGATAATGTTCCCCTTTAATTTGCCCAGGTCTGGTTTAAAATGACTTCAGGGTATGTTCACGACGCGGGTCGAAAAAAAGAAGCGCTTGATTTGCTCACCCAAACCCACTTAAGACGGATAATATCGCAGAGTAGTAGGGGTATTTTTTTTATTTGCCTTTCAAATATTTAATCAAAGCCAATATTATATATTTACCGTAGTTTTCGGATTATAAAATGCTCCGGACTATACGTCGCACCGGGCGAAAATGCATAATTTAAGAAGGAAAAAAACCTATATATGTCGCACTGGAGTATAAGTCGCATTTTTGGGGGAATTTTGATAAAATCCAACACCAAGAATAGACATTTGAAAGGCAATTTAAAATGAATAAAGAATAGTGAACAACAGGCTGAATAAGTGTACGTTATATGACGCATAAATAACCAACTGAAAAGGTGCCTGGTATGTTAACATAACATATTACGGTAAGAGTCATTCAAATAACTATAACATATAGAACATGCTATACGTTCACCAAACAATCTGTCACTCCTAATCTACAAATCCTATGAAATCTTCTTCCTCGATGTCGCTTCTAAACAACTCTGCCAACTCCAAAGGTATGGGCCGCTTCCTCTTGTCGTTTTCTGCTGCATATTTCACTACGTCCAGCTTGTAATCTGCCGTACATGATTTCCTTTTCGTTGCCATTTTTGTTCAGCCCTTCTCAGTTTTTATAAATTACCGCCAACGATGAAATTACCCATTTTAGTAGCTACGGCAGTAGCATATAGCAGTTAGCATCCGATGACCCACAATGCACTTCTGCCATGACGCTGTCCCGCCGAATTCTTATTGGTTGACGTGTGTGTGACGATTGCTGACATTTTCTTCGTCTCTTCCGCGAAAGAGATAAATAAAATATTTAATATTTTACGGTAATGTGTTAATAATTTCACACATAAATCGCTCCGGAGTATATGTCACACCCCAGCTAAACTATGAAAAAAACTGTGATTTATAGTCCGAAAAATACGATGTATACAAATGGCCCCCGGATATTTAGATTTTTCAATGTGCAGCCCTGAGTTGAAAATGTTTGGACGCCCCCATTCTCTAAACCAGTGGTTCTCAAATGGGGGTATGTGTACCCCTGGGGGTACTTGAAGGTATGCCAAGGGGGTACGTGAGATTTAAAAAAAAATATTCTAAAAAGAGCAACAATTCAAAAATCCTTTATAAATATTAGGGCTGTGAATCTTTGGGTGTTCCACGATTTGATTCAATATCGATTCTTGGGGTCACGATTCGATAATATATAGATTTTTTCGATTCGATTCTCAATTCAAAAACGATATTTTTCCGATTCAAAACGATTCTGTATTCATTTGATACATAGGATTTCAGCAGGATCTACCCCAGTCTGCTGACATGCTAGCAGAGTAGCATGTCAAACTTTTATAACTGTAAAAGACAATGTTTTATCAACTGATTGCAATAATGTAAATTTGTTTTAACTATTAAACGAACCAAAAATATGACTTATTTTATCTTTGTGAAAACATTGGACACAGTGTGTTGTCAAGCTTATGAGATGCGATGCAAGTGTAAGCCACTGTGACACTATTGTTCTTTTTTATTATTTTTATAAATGTCTAATGATAATGTCAATGAGGGATTTTTAATCACTTTTATGCTGAAATTATAACTAATATTGATACTGTTGTTGATAATATTCATTTTTGTTTCACTACTTTTGGTTTGTTCTGTGTCGTGTTTGTGTTTCCTCTCAATTGCTCTGTTTATTGCAGTTCTGAGTGTTGCTGGGTCAGGTTTGGTTTTGGAATTGGATTGTTATGATATTGCTATGTAGTGGTTTGTTGGATTGATTAAAAAAAATAAAAAAAATTGATTTTTTAAAAATGAGTATCGATTCTGAATTGCACAACGTAAACGATTCGATTCATATTCGAATTGATTTTTTTCCCACACTCCTAATAAATACATTTATTGAATAATACTTCACCAAAATATGAATGCAAGTTCATAAACTGTGAAAAAAAAAATACAACAATGCAATATTTAGTGTTGACAGATTTTTTGGGGGGGACATGTTCCATAAATATTGACGTTAAAGATTTCTTTTTTGTGGAGAAATGTTTAGAATTAAGTTCATGAATCCAGATGGATCTCTATTACAATTCCCAAAGAGGGCACTTTAAGTTGATGATTACTTCTGTGTATAAATCTTTATTTATAATTGAATCACTTGTTTATTTTTCAACAAGTTTTTAGTTATTTTCATATCTTTTTTTCCAAATAGTTCAAGAAAGACCACTACAAATGAGCAATATTTTGCACTGTTATACAATTTAATAAATCACAAACTGATGACATACTGCTGTATTTTACTTCTTTATCTCTTCTTTTTTTTTAACCAAAAATGCTTTGCGCTGATTAGGGGGTACTTGAATTAAAAAAATGTTCACAGGGGGTACATCACTGAAAAAAGGTTGAGAACCACTGCTCTAAAGTGTATGAACAATAATGACTTTCTGTCATTCAAACAGCCTAGTGGGCGTGGCCATCCTGTTTGTTTTATTGGCCTAAATGCTGCAGATTTCTGCCTGGTAACAACGTCATGTGACACCTTTGTTTACATTTGATGTACGCCAGTTAATTGTGTTACTTTGTGAAGGGCGGAGCTTAAGATGACAACTCTGGTGTTTATGCACACAAATGGGTCTTTAGTCACTGAAGAGTTTGTACCGATTGTCCCACCAGGATCTGTCCCGCTGCAAGAAGGTGATGGAGGAACGAGGAGAGCTTTTCTTGGAGAAGATCTCCATGTCCAGAAGCAAAGTGGCTAAGCTGTGTCACACCTTCATCAAAGATGGCGCGGTAAGTTTTTATCTCAGAGGGCATGTGTGATGTAGTAAATGCAATGCATTGTGGGTCTTGCTGGCCTTTAAATAACTTATTGCAGGAGTTCGTGCTTAAGATTATTTTTTTTTCTCTTTTTAACAACTTCAAAACATGATGCCTGCCACAATCAGGGTCATAGTCCCTTTCAGGGGAAAAAAACGAATTGCTGAGATTTTTCAAACCAATTCGGCTCTTCCAAGCGAAGTCGGGTTAAGAAGCTAATAAAGAGACGGTGCATAGCCTGAATTACAGCCGTCTGATGAGCAAACATGACTTTTAATGGTACATGTTGGTGTGTTCACGGCATTTTCACACTGGTACGTTTGTATCAAAGCATGTTTGATTTTGTTGCACACGTAGCTGTTAGCGGGCAACAAACAACGTAGAGTTGTTTGGAAAAAAGCATCTTGTCTATTTATAGTCTTGGATTAGTATTTTTACTAATTACCGTATTTTACGGACTACAAGTCGCAGTTTTTTTCATAGGTGCGACTTATACTCAGGAGCGACTTATGTGTGAAATTATTAACACATTACCGTAAAATATCAATATTATTTATTCACGTAAGAGACTAGACCATGGGTGTCAAACTCTGGCCGCCGTGTAATTTCATTTGTCCCTTGAGGTAATATCAAATTAAGATTCAAGCTGGCCCGCCGGTATTATACAGCGGCGATGCCTCTGTAACACTGCATTCACCACTGATACTCATACTTGCCAACCCTTACGATTTTCCCGGGAGACTTCCAAAGTTCAGTGCCCCTCCCGAAAATCTTCCGGTGCAACCATTCTTCTGAATTTCTCCCGATTTCCACCCGGACAACAATATTGGGGGCACTGCCTTTAGCGTCCTCTACAGCCTGTCGTCACGTCCGCTTTTTCGTGCCGGTCCAGTCTGATAATATATGCTGCTTTAACACACACAAGTGAATGCAAGGCATACTTGATCAACAGCCATAAGGGTCACACTGAGGGTGGCCGTATAAACAACTTTAACACTTTTACAAATATGCGTTGTTTGGTGTGAAGCCACACCAAACAAGAATGACAAACACATTTTGGGAGAACATCCGCACCGTAGCACAACATAAACTCAACAGAAGAAAATACCCAGAACCCCTTGCAGCACTAACTCTTCCGGGACGCTATAATATACACCCCCGCTACCCCAATTTTTATTTATATGGATATTTTTTTACTCATTATTATAATTTGAAACTCAATATTGTATGTGACTATAAAGCTGCATAAGCCTTGCTTGTTCAATATTCAATGCAAAACTTGTTTGGGTCCCTATTAAAAGGTTAATTTGTTCAACCTTGGCCCGCGGCTTTGTTCAGTTTTAAATTTTGGCCCACTCTGTATTTGAGTTTGACACTCCTGACTTAATTGAACGGTTTAAAAGAGGAGAAAACACAAAAATAATGAAAATTTAATTTTGAAACATAGTTTATCTTCAATTACGACTCTTTAAAATTCAACCGAAAGAAATTAAGAGAAAAACTAGCTAATTCGAATCTTTTTGAAAAAATTAAAAAAAGAATTTATGGAACATCATTAGTAATTTTTCCTGATTAAGATTAATTTTAGAATTTTTATGACATGTTTTAAATAGGTTAAAAACCAATCTGCCTTTTGTTAGAATATATAACAAATTGGACCAAGCTAAATTTCTAAGACAAATCATTATTTCTTCTAGATTTTCTAGAACAAAAATTTTAAAAGAAATTCAAAAATACTTTGAAATAAGATTTAAATTTGATTCTACAGATTTTCTATATCTGCCAGAATCATTTTTTTGAATTCTAATCATAAGTTAGAAGAAATATTTCACAAATATTCTTCGTCGAAAAAACAGAAGCTAAAAATAAAATTAAAATGTATTTATTATTCTTTACAATAATAATAATAATAAAAAAAATACTTGAACATTGATTTAAATTGTCAGGAAAGAAGAGGAAGGAATTTAAAAGGTATGTTTAAAAATCCTAAAATCATTTTTAAGGTTGTCTTTTTTTTCTCTAAAATTGTCTTTCTGAAAGTTATAAGCAAAGTAAAAAAAAAAGAATTTATTTACAGTAAACAAGTGAAGACCAAGTCTTTAAAATATTTTGTTGGATTTTCTAATTCTATTTGAGTTTTGTCTCTCTTAGAATTAAAAATGTTGAGCAAAGCGAGACCAGCTTGCTAGTAAATAAATAAAAAATAAAAAAAATAGTGACAGCTCACTGGTAAATGCTGCTATTTGAGCTATTTTTAGCTCACTAGGTTAATACCCCTGTACTAGGTCATAAAATCAGTGTCAGTTGAGTCGGTCCATAGCTTGCTTGCCTGTAGGGGTTTTTAATGTCCAGCAGATGTCAGTATTTAGTGACACAGTATCAATACAGTTTTGCAATGAGTAGAAACTCTTCATGACGCCTCACTAATATCACTTGTCGCTGGATTCCTCGTGCTCTTAGTCCTTTGGTATGCGCTTCCATTAACGTAGCAATAGATGCAGAATAGTTATTCTTCCTTGCATGCAGACGATCACGATAACAGTGGCCTCTGAGTTCTCCATTCTTGCTTGTTTCTCTGTTCTCGTTTCATGGGCGGGTTGTTGGTTGTTTTGCAGCAGTGGTTGAGGCGCTAAAGTAATACGTCATGGGTAGTAGGCAGATATACATTACACATGTTTCTTATATGTATATGTGCGAAACTGTAAAGGAAACGTCTCCATGGGATAGGGTAGTTTCTTTAACTAAACTCGAATGTGTGGTAGCTCTGAGAACAAGGTCCTGAGAACTACTATATGCAAATCAGGCTAATGAATCTTTGCATTCTGAAATTTTTCACCGGTAAAAAAAACTGACTGCGTTGACAAAAACCGGGACAAGTTTAGCTTTGAAATGTCTCTTGTCCATTGCATCATTTCCACCAATGTATTTTATTTTACTAGATTAAATTTACTTAATTTTATTTTGTACAGTCCATTTCAATCCAGTTTGTTGATCGCTCTTGTTACCGCAGGTACAGCACAGCCATGTATGAATGTGCAAAAGTGCAATATATTTATCTGTACAGTAATCTATAGCTGTGCCTTATTGCTCTTCTATCCTGAACTACCATGAGCTAATGCAACAACATTTTGTTCTTATCTGTACTGCAAAGTTCAAATTTGAATGACAATAACAGGAAGTGTAAGTCTAATGTAAACAGAACCTGCGTCCAGCAAAAATGGCTACCTGGTCCCCACAATGCATTGCAAAGTCACATGCCTTTTCAAGAGCTGTAAGACTTGCTGATGTGTCTTTGCTGCCTGTCTTCATCACAACAGAAAATCCTGACACATTCCTACTCCAGAGTGGTCCTCCGCGTGCTGGAAAAGGCGGCGGGCGAGAACAAACGTTTCTCCGTCTTCGTCACAGAGTCGCAGCCCGACGGCACCGGGTGAGCGCGGCTAGTGTTTATTTTTTGGGGGGCGGTTTAAATCACATGTCCGTGTCTGTCAAGGCGGCAGATGGCAGAAGACTTGAGGAAGCTCAACGTTCCTGTGACCGTGGTCTTGGACGCGGCTGTGGGGTAAGAAGGCACAATGGACGTAAGTATAGGGACATACTTTATGACATAAATTGGATGGCGTGTGTAAGGTACATCCTGGAGAAGGTGGATCAGGTCATCGTGGGCGCGGAGGGCGTGGTGGAGAGCGGCGGGATTATCAATAAGGTGTGTTGCAGGAAGTGGTCGTGTTTTGTCAGTCCACAGATGTTTTGATGTTGGCACAGATTGGCACCTACCAGACGGCGGTGTGTGCCAAGGCTCACAACAAACCGTTCTACGTGGTGGCCGAGAGCTTCAAGTTTGTACGCCTCTACCCTCTCAACCAGCAGGACGTGCCGGATAAGTTCAAGGTGGGGGGTGGGTGCCATTCTAGTCTTGGAATTGTAGATCTCACGATGTCTTTGTTGTCTGTCCCGGCAGTACAAAGTGGACACGTTGAAACACCTCCCCAACCTGTCCGAGGAACACCCGCTGGTGGACTACACGCCCCCCTCCCTCATCACCCTCCTCTTCACCGACCTGGGCGTCCTCACGCCGTCGGCCGTCAGCGACGAGCTCATCAAGCTTTATTTATAAACAGCATTAAACGGCGTAAGACGGGAACGTGTCCGACTTTTCATCAGTCACGGTCTCGCGAGACCCCTTTCTCAAAGTCCTCCTCACAGATTTGTCCCTTCTTCAGTTTCTTGAGGAGACGAGTGTCACTCAGAAGCTCCTTCATGTCGTCGTCGTCCACGTCAGAGCACTGAGGACAAGAATGAACACCATCAGGATAAGAAGTTAAGGTACTTATTGGGTTTGAGCAGAAGTGTCAAAATGTGGCCGGGCAGCTAACTTTTTAACGGCCGGTGACACATTCTAAAAGTACAATTATTTAAAAAAACAACAACACTGGAATAAAAGTTTAAACAGAAAAAGTTGCACTTTTGACTCTAATAACACAAAGCAGCCATGCAGGCTGTTTTTTTTTCTTTCTTTAAAGCTGTCATTGCTCAAAAAATAATAATGGATCAAAATGGTTGTTATGAATTATTAACCCATTCAAGGCTCCAATTATGTCACATCAAATATTCCACTTTAAAATATTTTTGGTGGAACACATTACATATTTTGTGTTGGCCATATAGAAAACATGATAAAACATTCTGTGAAAAAAACTGTGAGTATTTTTTTTTTTAAAATAGCGACATATCTGAATTTGATTAAGAGATTTAGGTATTTAAAGTAAAAAACAATGTATGGCTTAGCTTTAACACTTATTAGTGGGGACATTTTAAACCCCAAGATTTTTTGTGACATTTTTTAAAACTCCTTGTTAAAAATGATCAATGAATCAAAATCAGTGTTATCAATTTTTGATGTGGTTAAGGCTTCAATTACTTAAATTTACATAATTTGTATTTTACCATTACAAAACGGCATTTTCTAAAACACAAAGGGCATGAGACATTTTTCTTTATGTAAAAAAAAACCCAAGGTAGATCCAGAAATTTATGCATTGACATTTTTTAAATAAATTATTATTAAATAATGATATATTGTGTATGGATATATGTATGTATGTACTGTATATACAATATATATAATAATATTAATTAATTTATATTAACATTTTTATGACTGGTTTCCGGGACCATACTTGACCCCCAAAAGGAAAAAAAAAGTGATACTGTCCCTGGAAACTTTTGATTTCTCAAAAAAAGTTAGGACACCCCTAGTTTTGAAGGTACCTGCTCGTGCTTCCTCTTGGCAGCGTTCTTCTTCCTGCGGTCCTTCTTTGCTTTCTGTTTGGACCAAGCTTGGTTCCTCTGAGACTTCTTCTTGGGCTCCATGGTCTCGCGCTTCTCCTTGAGCTCCACCAGCATCTTCTGCCGCAGTTTCTCCCTCTGCTTGTCCTTGTACCGGATGGTCTCAGTGTCCAGCGCCGCCGCCGGGAAGTCAGGGAAGGTTTTCCCGCGCAGTTCCGGCATCTTTGGCAGGCGCAGGAGACCAAATCCACGAGCCACCGCGGCAAAGTCCAGATCTAAAAAATAAAATTGAGCAGAATGTTGACAATTTTGTGTTCGACTGCCACAATAGCGACTTCTGTTTCACCTTTGACCCTGAAGATGAGGCTGCACTCGTGTTTGTTGTAGGCCTGCACGAACGACACAAAGGCCCGCATGCCTTTATCAAACATGGCGCGGTCAGCCAACGCCATGGCCTTCACTTTCGGCAGCACGTCCACCACGTCCTTTATGGGGAACATCTTTTGCAGCGGGCACTGACCACAAACCATCAGTTTATCTTCACTTTCAAAATCAATATGCCTCTCACTCAATATGCCGTTTTTTTTCTTAGAGCTAAACTTACTTTTTGGTTGATGGACAGGAAATTGACGTATGACTCCTCCATTGGCAGCAAGAACACCAAAGCGTTGCCTTGGTTACCTATCCTCGCCGTGCGCCCGCATCGGTGGACGAACGCGCTGAAAGACAAAGGAGACACAACGTTGAAGCTAACGTGCTAAATTAGCAGAGTTGAAAAAAGCATCATATTGATAATGTATTAATGGTTATTGTGAAAAACATTTAATCACCAATATCAGATTTATTACAAATCTGTTATCGGTGATAAAAAGTGTGTTTTTATACTTTGTGAGCACGATAAAAAGGACTTCTGTAAATTATTGAAGTACTTTTTATCGTGCTCATAAAGTACAAAAACACACTGAAATCTTTTAATCAAAACTGTAATAAAAAAAGGATATATATATTTACATATACATAAGTACATATATGCACTAATATACATACATAAATGCATACATACAAACATGCATTTGTGTATACATACATATACACAAATATAAATATGTATATACATACAGGGCTCTAATTTAACCGCGACCGCCCTCGTCATTTGCCATAAGCCCTAAAAATGTTTGCAACATCAGTGGCAAGAACGTGTCGTGACTGCCCCTAACTTTTTAACCTGTTGATGGACGAGGAATGTAACAGTAAACAGTATAATGATAAGTTGTGATAAAATTCCAGACGCGTAGTAATACCATCAATTTTTTTAATTACCGAAAAAACATCCTTTAATAATGCATTTTAGGAAACACGAAGTGTTTATATGTCTGTGTATATACATATATATATATGTATATATATATATATATATATATATATATATATACATATCAATCAATCAATCAATGTTTACTTATATAGCCCTAAATCACTAGTGTCTCAAAGGGCTGCACAAACCACCACGACATCCTCGGTAGGCCCACATAAGGGCAAGGAAAACTCACACCCAGTGGGACATCGGTGACAATAATGATCCAGTGGGACGTCTGTGACAATAATGATTATGAGAACCTTAGAGAGGAGGAAAGCAATGGATGTCGAGCGGGTCTAACATGATACTGTGAAAGTTCAATCCACAATGGATCCAACACAGTCGCGAGAGTCCAGTCCAAAGCGGGTCCAACTCAGCAGCGAGAGTCCCGTTCACAGCGGAGCCAGCAGGAAACCATCCCAAGCGGAGGCGGCTCAGCAGCGCAGAGATGTCGAGGCGGATCAGCAGCGCAGAGATGTCCCCAGCCGATACACAGGCAAGCAGTACATGGCCACCGGATCGGACCGGACCCCCTCCACAGGGGAGAGTGGGACATAGAAGAAAAAGAAAAGAAACAGCAGATCAACTGGTCTAAAAAGGGAGTCTATTTAAAGGCTAAAGTATACAAATGAGTTTTAAGGTGAGACTTAAATGCTTCTACTGAGGTGGCATCTCGAACTGTTACCGGGAGGGCATTCCAGAGTACTGGAGCCCGAACGGAAAACGCTCTATAGCCCGCAGACTTTTTTTGGGCTTTGGGAATCACTAACAAGCCGGAGTCCTTTGAACGCAGATTTCTTGCCGGGACATATGGTACAATACAATCGGCAAGATAGGATGGAGCTAGACCGTGTAGTATTTTATACGTAAGTAGTAAAACCTTAAAGTCACATCTTAAGTGCACAGGAAGCCAGTGCAGGTGAGCCAGTACAGGCGTAATGTGATCAAACTTTCTTGTTCTTGTCAAAAGTCTAGCAGCCGCATTTTGTACCAACTGTAATCTTTTAATGCTAGACATGGGGAGACCCGAAAATAATACGTTACAGTAGTCGAGGCGAGACGTAACAAACGCATGGATAATGATCTCAGCGTCTTTAGTGGACAGAATGGAGCGAATTTTAGCGATATTACGGAGATGAAAGAAGGCCGTTTTAGTAACGCTTTTAATGTGTGCCTCAAAGGAGAGAGTTGGGTCGAAGATAATACCCAGATTCTTTACCGTGTCGCCTTGTTTAATTGTTTGGTTGTCAAATGTTAGAGTTGTATTATTAAATAGAGTTCGGTGTCTAGCAGGACCGATAATCAGCATTTCCGTTTTTTTGGCGTTGAGTTGCAAAAAGTTAGCGGACATCCATTGTTTAATTTCATTAAGACACGCCTCCAGCTGACTACAATCCGGCGTGTTGGTCAGCTTTAGGGGCATGTAGAGTTGGGTGTCATCAGCATAACAGTGAAAGCTAACACCGTATTTGCGTATGATGTCACCTAGCGGCAGCATGTAGATGCTGAAGAGTGCAGGGCCAAGGACCGAACCCTGGGGAACTCCCCACGTTACCTTAACGTAGTCCGAGGTCACATTGTTATGGGAGACACACTGCATCCTATCAGTAAGATAAGAGTTAAACCAAGACAGGGCTAAGTCTGACATACCAATTCGTGTTTTGATACGTTCTAATAAAATATTATGATCGACGGTATCGAAAGCAGCGCTAAGATCGAGGAGCAGCAACATAGATGACGCATCAGAATCCATCGTTAGCAATAGATCATTAGTCATTTTTGCGAGGGCTGTCTCCGTCGAGTGATTTGCCCTGAAACCGGATTGAAAGGTTTCACATAGATTGTTAGACGCTAAGTGTTCATTTAACTGCTCCGCAACAATTTTTTCGAGGATTTTTGAAATAAAGGGAAGGTGAGACACCGGTCGGTAGTTTACCATGAGGTCAGGATCGAGGTTAGGTCTTTTAAGAAGAGGATGAATAACCGCTTTTTTGAATGCTAGGGGAACAGTGCCCGAGGAAAGTGATAAGTTTATAATATTTAGCACTGATGGACCTAATAATACAAAGAGCTCCTTGATCAGTTTCCCAGGAAGAGGGTCAAGTAAACATGTTGTTTGTTTTATTCCATTTACACGTTGTAACAATTCCTCTAATGTTATTTCCTCAAAACGAGAGAAACTATTTTGGAGGGCAGTATCCGCCGTATATACCATCGTATCAGTGTTAATAGAACCCCGTTGTAGCTGGGACGCATTGTCTTTAATCTCCTTTCTAATGACTTCAATTTTCTTACTAAAGAATTGCATAAAGTCATCAGCTGAGTGGGTGGAGCTACTGGAAGGAGTCCCTTGTTGGGTTAGCGATGCTACCGTACTAAACAAAAATTTAGGATCGTTTTTATTACGGTGGATGAGATTTGAGTAATAATTAGCTTTAGCTAAGGTAAGCATGCGTTTATAAGTTATTAAACCATCACTCCATGCTTGATGGTGCACCTCAAGTTTAGTCGTGCGCCATTTGCGTTCCAGCTTTCTGCATAATAATTTCTGAGCTCTAGTTTCTTCTGTAAACCACGGGGTGCGCTTTTTTGGAGCCTTTTTTAACTTTAGCGGTGCTATGTTATCAATGGTTTCGCGCAGGGCGTCGTTAAAGTTGTTAGTGAGGTTATCAATAGAGCCCACATACTTTGGGAATGGTGCCATTACCGAGGGCAGTAGGTCAGCAAGAGTTGTCGTTGTGGCCGTATTAATGTTGCGGCTGCTATAGCAGTTATTATTATTATTAGTTTGACGAACATGCGTCTGAACCTCGAATTTTATAAGGTAATGATCGGACAATACTTTAGTATACGGGAGTATCGTAACTATGGAAGCGGTGATACCCCTGACAAGCACTAGGTCTATCGTATTACCGTTGCGATGCGTGGGTTCATTTATTATTTGTGTGAGACCACAGCTATCAATTATAGTCTGGAGCGCTACGCACGGTGGGTCCGATGGGGTATTCATATGGATATTAAAGTCCCCCATTATGATTATATTATCGGCGTGTGTCACTAGATCAGCAACGAACTCTGAGAATTCATTGATAAAGTCCGAACAGGGCCCTGGGGGGCGGTAGATAACAGCCAGGTGTAGAGGCAGCGGTGTGACAGACCTCATAGTAAGCACCTCAAACGATTTATATTTATTATTTATGTTAGGACTAAGGTTAAAGTTTTCGTTGTATATAAGTGCGACCCCCCCACCCCTTTTAAGCGGACGGGCAATATGCGCATGTGTAAAGTTAGGAGGACATGCCTCATTTAGCGCAAAAAAGTCGTTTGGTTTAAGCCAGGTTTCACTGAGACCGATGACGTTAAGATTGTTGTCTCTGATAATA